>NC_066581.1:118970774-119270774 GCF_024323335.1 Lathyrus oleraceus | reverse complement strand
TGATAAGAGCATAACCCTCAAGCACATATTTTTGAGGCATTCCTTAAGAGAATCCGACAGACATAGAATGCACATGCTGGTTGACTGGAGCCACAGACATGAGCGTTGAGGTAATCTTAGAGATAACTCGTCGTTGTTACATATTTGCAGGAACTGGAGCCGCTTGACTCTGAGCTGCGGTGAGAGATTCCATAAGAGTAGTAAGTCTAGCAACCTCTTCCTTGAGATCACGTTTTTCTTTCTCCAATTGATCCATCTTGCATTGATGATTTGCACGAGTGTTGTACTGATGCGTCAGCTGACTGATACAAAGATGAAAATCATGAGACACCTGGTTGAAGGGCTAGAAACAAGAAACCTGCGATGCAAATGATGCAAGAATGCAAAGTTTTTGATTTTGTTATTTTCAAGGAAAATACAAAGCCTTATTTGCAAATATTTCAACAATAGTAATCAATAATAACAATCTGAATTGACCATAAAATCTAATTTTTATTCATAATATTTAGAAGGATTACACTGAGTACAAATTCAAAAACCAAAATACAAATACAAGAGACAAGGAAAATAGAACCCTAAGGATCCCTAAGAACTTGATCAGATGAATTGGATATGGGCATGTACTTCTTTCGAATGCGTCTGATCTCTGATTCGTAGGCGGTCTTCATATGATCTTTCTCGGTGGAGAGCTGATTGACGATCTTCTTCCAAGCACCAGAAGACTAAGGGATACTAGAGGAAAATAAATCAGCTCTCTCTCTCTCTCTCTCTCTCTCTCTTTCTTAACTACATGATCTTTGAGGATCTCAATAAGTGAATCCTTGCCTTTCATCTCAAGTTGCAACTTCACTTGGTTTCGATTCAAAGCATGGAACCGTTCTTCCCAAAGGTCCTTCTCTTGCTTCATCTTCCCAAAGGTCCTTCTCTTGCTTTGAACAGAGTCGCCACCGAACTTTATTTATTCCAATAAAGGAATAGGAAAATATCGAAGAAACCTTTCAAAAATAGAATAATGGTCGTCGCAACCATATTCGAGTTCGGGAGTCGATTATGCAAGGGGAAGGTATTAGCACCCCTCACGTCCATTGTACTCAACGGGAACATTTTAGGCTAATTTGCGATTTGAATGTTAGCTTATGTTTTTTTTTCTTCAAGTGAATAAAAGATCGATAATAGAGATGGATGGAGACCTTAAAAGGGGGGAAAGGGAGGTTTTTTATTAGTGTGCTCGCGAAGATCTAGCAATCTCCTGCCTAAGTATCCTTATGGTGCAATAAGGAAGTTAGAGCATTCGTAATTCGGGGAACTATGGTTGGTTGATATCTTTTAATGAACAACTGTTTAGATCGCGTTCTAAAGGCTAAACGTTGGCTTGTCTACTCTCGAAGGAGGCTTAAGCACTAGCTTGTTATGCGCGTTAGAAAGGACTAAATAGTGTTCTTTTTGAAAAACACTGAGTTGTCGATCGCACGGGGCAAGAAATCAGGTTTAATATGTTTGGTATTTTTTAGAAGAACGACAAAAGATTGAGCAATATGGTGCAGAACAATCGTTCAATTCTTTCGAGGAACAACAAGGCGAATGCCTTCTACTCCCTTTTCGTTCAAATTATTATTGAAGACTTGTTTGTGGAAATCGAGTATGCACGATAGTGAGGCATGCGCCTCCCATTTGCTTATTCAAGAAATAATGAGGCGTGCACCACCTATTCCTTTATCCAAACTTATTTAACGTGTTTTAATCGGAAGTCAATAATTCGAGCTATATGGCGAGCGCCAATCATTCAAATACTCAAGAGATGGTGAGGCGAGTGCCTCCCATTCTTCTTCATCCGAAGTTTAAATTGTAAAAAAATATTTAGAAATTATATTAAATTGGAAGAAATGATTTAAATATTGATTCAAAAAATAGTTTGATCTTATACGCTTAAGGTTTTAATCGAGTGACAAGTATTTGAGCAATATGGTGAGCGCCAATCATTCAAATACACCGAGAGATGATGAGGCGAACGCCTCCCATTCTTCTTCATCCGAAGTTTAAATTGTAAAAAAAAAAGTCTTTAGAAATTATATTTGATTTGGAAAAGTAATTTGAGTTTGTACTATTATGGTTTTAATCAGATGACAAGAATTCGAGCAATATGGCGCGTGACAATCGTTCGAGTACTTGAGAAATAGTGAAGCGAACGCTTATTATATTCCTTTTCATCCAAAGTTTTATATTTTAAAAAAATGAAGTTTTTAGAATTCTATTGATTTGAAAAATGATTAGAACTTATACGTTTATAGTTTTAATCGAGTGACAAGTATTTGAGCAATATGGCGTACGCCAATCGTTCAGTTATTTGAGAAACAATGAGGCGAACGTCTCCCATTCCATTTTCATCCGAAGATTAATTACGAAATTAACTGATTAAACTATTACCAAACATGTCCTATAAATTCGTGAATGAAACATAAAATTTAATTAACCAATTAATTTCAATTGAATTTATTTAGCTATTAAATTATTTTTATTTATTAACACTAAAACATGATCTTAAATTCTAATTAATTTCTATAGAATATTTGTACATGTAAAATAGTAAACATTTATATTAAAAACTAGAGACAACCTAATGATACACCTTGAACTTATATAAAGAACAAAAGCACCTCATTATGCATACGTTAAAAAATTACAGTAATCTTAGACTGGTTTGAGTCCAACTTTGCCTTGCATAGATATTAAGGAAAATTAATTCTATAATGAATAACAAATAAATACAAGAACACGTGAAGACAAAAGAGAGAAGAAAAGTGAACATCATGTATTTTCATTATCACACCATAATCCAATACTGAATCATACTAACTTAACAAGCAAAAACCGTCATTGCAAATGTGGTAAAGAAACTAGTGCATCCACATCAGAATATACAGACCAAATGGAAGTCGTGAATGGAAATCGAATAAACCGAATGCTATGCGGAAATTGAATCGCTACTTAATATGGAAAAATTTCAAAACAGAAATCATTCTATGATGTTTACATTAGTCGATCTTATAATAAAAAGGAAATTAAAAAGAAACCCAGTAAATGAATAAATAAAGCAGTTAAATAGAAAGGTTGGCCTAAAATCGTAACACGACAAGAATCATGGATTTAGGATTTTTACCAAAGCAACGTTGTAGCTGTTATGAGCTATCAGACTCTTTGATTCGCAGGTTCATTAGAGAATAATCTCCATGAAACTTCTAAGCTTTCGTATGGTGCTTTTTATCTTTGTTGAAATAGAAACGAAGCTCCACTGAATGAAGAGGCTGGAGAACGAAGTGACTTTGCCAGAGCGGGTAGATCGTAAGTTTCATGTTTTCTTTGATGGCGGATGAAGTTAACTTCAATGGTAATAATCGCGGAAGCGCAAATCAAATCTTGTGGTTGAAGGAGGAATCGCGGAGGAAATGATGGGAGTGTGGCGCGGTGTCGGGGTTGTCACGGCAGTGTTGATGAGTTGTGAAGTCGGAGAAGGATGGCGCGGTTGAGGGATTTCGAGCGGAGAGTTATTTTTTGGGTGAATGTTTCGCCGGAGATGATGGAGTGAAGGTCATGTGTTTCACGGTGGTTGCGCGGCGGAGGGTTTGGTGTGGTGGCGTTTGGTGGTTCGTGATGTTGAGAAGAAGGATCGAGCGATTGAGCGGACGGAGGTTGCGACGTGATGGCGGAAGAGTGAGTGTTGAGGGCTGAGCGAATGGTGTCGCTGATGGAAGCGGAGAGAAGATGACGAAGAAGATCCACCATCTTCTTTAACTTTTTCTTTTTTATTTCGCTTTTTTCTTTTTGTTTCTTCAGCGAGAGAGAGTATTTGTGTGGGTGATGAGAGAGTCCTTTTGTGAGGTGGTCAGCTTCTTCTCTTTTTTTGTGAGGAGTTGGAGTGGGATGCGTTTTTTTGGTGGTGCCCAAGAGATTTGGAAAAAATCCTCTCTACTTACAGCTGGCTACAACTGTCCCAATCCAAGGGAATCTCAGATTTTGTTTTTCTTTGCACACAAAACCTATCCATTCCATTTGACGCGTGTCCCTCAATCAATGGAGGAAATCCAATTTTCTCTATTATTTTTTTAATTCTTTATTTATTGTGTGATGAAATGGTAGCCACATGGATCACTAATATGGACCCTTGATTAATATCAATTTAATGATTGGGATTAATTTAAAGAAACACAAATTATAACCGACTTTAAAAACCTAAAATGCCCTTTCTAAATGTTTTAACTGATTTAAATGGGATTAAATCTATTAACTCCAATAAAACTCACAACTTTCTAAATAAATATGATAAAAATAAAATAAAGACATGGAAATTCCTATTTAAATTTCCTGATTATTTTGCTCGAAATGAATAAATCGGACGCACTAAAATGATCAGCACGAAATAAACTTATTGAAAAAGTACAACGTTTCCTTAAATTTTGAACTAATTTTTCACCGGTTAAAAGGCTCAGACGAAATTAAATGCAGCTGAAAAAGTCGTCGAAAAATATAACAAGCACACAAGATTAAACTACGTGAATTGTAGATTAATAATACTGACGTTTGCAGGCTTGATTTTGAAACTTTTTACCCGTTGATTTGACACGTCCTTGAGGAATGATTTAACTGATTTTCCTGTATTTTCAATAATTTATTCCGACCGATATTTTAAGCATTATCCATGATGAAATGCATGTTATGTTGTACAACTGATGCAAATTGAAATAAAAACTAAATTTATGAAAATTTTAAAATGCTCGGACAAAATTGGGTTATGACAGCTGCCCCTATTTAATTACCTTTAACCAGAAAGTATGGATGACAACATTCTTCGTACATACATGGTGGAAGATAATTAAATACGAAAAGACCCGAATTTTGTCCTTTTAAAGAAATTAAATGTAACGAGTCTTAAGAGCACCAAGATATCGGGGTAGGATATCGAATCAATGTCGAAACTCGAGTGGACACTTAATATCTTGCAAAGGTCGCTATTGACATTAGTATGATGGTGAGAACAGAATTGCAAAGGCTTATAGCATCAAAAAGGATGACAGTAGAATTAATAAAATCGTTACCACCAAAAGGATGATAGTGATTCACAACGATTTCAAAAATCATCATCACCAAAAGGATGAGGGTAAGTCAAACTTCAACGATCGCCATCGCCAAAAGGATGATGCTATCACCAAAACTTATTACCACCAAAAGGATGATAGTAAGCAATGTACTCTCACTGATCACTACCATCAAAAGGATAAAGGTGAGATTAAACAAAACTTGTTATCACCAAAAGGATGATAATAAGTCATAACAACTTCAATGATCACTATCACCAAAAGGATGATGACTAGTTCAATAACAAAACTTGTTATCACTGAAATTCTGGTATCAGATATGAGATGTCGAAGGTAATGTCACGACACTAATATCTGAACAACAACTAAAATATAAACAGGATAAAAGACGAAGAAACAATTGAACAAGTGACACAAGCCATTGTTAACCCAGTTCGGTGCAAACTCACCTATGTCTGGGGGCTACCAAGCCAGGAAGGAAATCCACTAAACAGAATAAGTTCAAAGACTCTCAGTAAACAACTTCAAGTTACAGTCTTTTCACCTAATCTCTACCTGTGTGACTTCTATCTAAGAACTCTTAGATATGAGACCCTACTCCCTCCCCCTCAATCACAACAGTGATATACAAACAAATATTACAAAGAAAGAAGACACTCTTCAAGGACACATACTTGATCTTGCTTAAAAGCTTCAACCAAGTAAACACACACTCGTGCTTCAAAGCTTAGAGTGGACAAATTACAACACAAGAGTCAGTCCAATTCAAACATCAATAAGATGAATGAATGGCTCACAATACACAAGCTCACACAAGAATAAAACCCTAAAACTCTCTCACTCTTTCGTTCGTTTCTTGTGTGTTTAAACCAGGTTTTACATGGCCTTTAAATAGAAGCTTTTGAATGGGCCTGGGCAACATAAAACCCTAAACCTATTTTCCTTGCGTATCTTCTTATTAACGACAGCTAATCATCCCTTATTGGAAAATAGATCATTCTGGTTTTAAATCAAATTACTCCTTGAATAGCGCATTCAATCTCCACATAATCACACACAGATTTGCATGAAAAGCGCAATATTAAGATACATAACATTCAGACTGAATGTTCTGTATACACATGTCTTAACATCGGGTCTGACATCTTAGCTAAATCCTGCACAACCATATTTAAACATCCTGCAGAAAGCTGATATCACATGTCAAGACAACACACGTGACAACTTGTGATAACTCTAAGTTTTACCAAAATTGATGCCAACACATAGAATTAACAAACTTCCCCTTTTTGAAAATTTTAGCTAAAACATACATCAGATCATACGTTTCACAAGATAACAATCACAGTATAAGTTCAACAGCAGAAGTAAACATACACACATTACTTCTAAAAACAGCAACTAGTAAACACACATGCGCTTGTGCTCACACCGACAGAACACTTCCCCCTCTTCTCCCTCTTTGTATCAAACATCCAACATCATCTCCAACATCATCTATAGCTATAGCTACTTCTCCCCCTTTTTAGCCAAAAGAGACCAAAGAGACAAAGTAAATGTCTATTCAGTCAAAAACCAGAATGTCAAAAGTTAAGGGTTACAGAACCAAGTACATAAACAACTTTAAACATCAAAACAGCAGAACATAACTGCCAAAATCAAGGAAATCCATCAAAACAACAACAAAAATCATCACATCAACGGGGGCCAAATTCAAAGGAGCTAATCAAAGGAGCTTGAGCTTGCAGCTACATCAGCATCAGAAACAAAATTTCCACTTGTCTCATCATTAGTTGTAGACCTCTCACTAGAGGTGTGGGCCTCAACTTCTTTAGCATGTTCAATATTCTCACCTTCAGTTCGCTCCAAGCTTGCAATCAGGGCTTCCAACGATTCTTTCCTAGCTGTTGCTACCCTTATCCCTTCACCTAGCTCTTTACACGTCTCCTTCAGCTCAGCAATAGTTACAACTTTTGAGGCTGGCTTTTTCATAGCAGATGTCATGACAATGTCTTCGACATGACTGCCTTCAAACAATTTATAGTGCACTTATAGAGCAGGTTTTCTTCTACTTGGTAAGTCATTAGAACTCAGAATCCCAGAGTGTTGACTCAGGATAATCCCACAAATCATGGAGGGAAAGGCTGTTGGCAACTTCACTACATTAGTAGATGCATGCTTGACAATTTGTTCAAACATAAATCTACCATAGTCAAATTTTACTTTGGTTCCAACAACAAAGATAAATATTCCAAGGGTATTAGAAATTGTGGAAATGTGGTTGGTAGGCACCTAATTTGAAGATCCTATTTTATGCAATATAGCATACATGACAGTCAACTTCCCAGTAGGAAGATGCTTTTTAATAGGGCACCCTTTTCACCTGCCTTGCTGTAATTTCTCTACATACCTCATTGTGTGTAGCTTCCAATTCACCTGCACCCTTAACTCTTCTTCCCATAAAATTGTTAATGACGGTGGGAGAGAATGTGATACACTTACCTCTCACAAATACTTTGCAAAATTCCTTGCTGTTCTTATCAGCAATATCCTCAGGAATGTTGACAATGAATTCCTTAACCAAACCCTCATAGCACTGAGATAACCCAACCACAGTCTTGATCAACCCAACAGTCTTAATTAGGGCCATGACCTCTTTGACTTTAACGACATCCTTTCCTAACTCCCTCTCTACAACCACCCTTCTTTGAATCACAAATTTCCATTTGGCAGCTCCATCTTCAAGATGGAAAGAGATATTATCCAAATGCACATCAACAACTTTCATATGGGACTTCCTCACAGTGGTCCTCTTCACAGTGTCAGGGACATCTTCCTCAACATCTTCTTCAGACTCAGAAACTTCTCTAACCTTCCTCTTCTTCACATCAACCTTGCTCCAAGATTTGGAAGGACCAACACCAGTAGTCTTCTTATCTATTTTAGATGACATCATTTCAGCCACAAATCTCCCTTTTCTAGTCTTTATACGCTTAGCCACACTAGGCTTTAAGTGATGAAGTAAGCTATCCTCTTGATCATCAGACCTATCATCCTCTAGGTCAATCACATTGTTTGCAGCATCATGCTTCTCAAAATAGGAAGCATTCGTAGTTATAGATGCCACAAATTTTCCTTTACTAGACACAGTTTGCCCTAGAGAGCACAAACCTTCCGTAGCCATGTCCTTATCAGATCTAGAGGAATCGTCATTCTTCTCACTATGATGTTCAACCTCAGGAGAGGGGCACATTTTAGACAGGGGAGTAGAGACTCCCTACACAGAATGTCCTTCATTAATTATTCTAGTGACTAGGTTTCTTATGACACGATCGGTGTGGTGTATATCTTCCTTAGAACTAGTGGCATGAGTTGAGCTAGAAGGGATACTAGAGTTGTTACCTTGATTGGGGAATTCAGAAGCTGATGCATCGATGGGATGGTTTAAATCAAGGGCTTCGCCGGGAATAACAGACAGAGGAACCACATCCAAAATCTCATCATCGTGAATGTCCATGGAAGGAGTGCTAACCTTGTGAGTACACTCAGTAGTTTTTGAATAAGATGTAGTTTGATGTTGTGACATCTTGACGTTTCTGTGGAAAAACTGCAGTTGCCCTAGTAGAGGAGTGTGAGGAAGAAGTAGGGAGTTGGAAGAGTTGGAGTAGGTAGTGAGGTTGTGTGTGAAAAGGTAATAGATGGTATTTCCAAGACTAGGTGATGATTTACCAAAAAGGGGGCACTTTATTTTAAGAAAGTAGACAATAATTTGATTACTTTGTCCACTCAATATTAATTGCTACAAATTTTTATAAATGCAAATCCCTAATTTCCCTCTCAGGAATTCAAATTGATTTGCATCCAAGGCCTTTGTAAAAATATCACCTAACTGCATCTCAGTAGCAACATCTCTAGGGCTATAATTTTATCCTCCACGAGTTCTTTAATAAAATGGTGACGGATATCAATATGTTTTTTCCTGCTGTGCTGAATAGGATTCTTAGAAATGTTTATAGCACTCAGGTTGTCACAGTACAATGTCATGACATCTTGCGTGACATTGTATTCAGTCAGCATTTGTTTCATCGACACCAGTTGAGAGCAACTACTTCCAGCTGCTATGTATTCAGCTTCAGTAGTAGACATAGACACACAATTTAATTTCTTACTAAACCATGATATTAAGTTGTTCCCCAAGAAGAAGCATCCTCCTGATGTGCTTTTCCTATCATCAGCACTTCCAGCCCAATCAACATCACAATATCCAGACAGCACATATTCAGATCCATGAGTGTATAGCATCTCATAGTCACTAGTGCCATTGACATATTTCAGGATCCTTTTCACTTGGTTTATGTGACTCACCTTTGGTTCAGTTTGATATCTAGCACATACACCTGTAGCAAAAGCAATGTCAGGTCTGCTTGGTGTGAGATATAGCAAACTCCCTATCATGCTTCTGTAGAGACTTTGATCCACACTGACACCATTTTCATCTTTAGACACTTTCAGATGAGTAGGAGCAGGTGTCCTTTTCTGGCTTGCATTCTCCATGCGAAACTTTTTAACAATATTTTTGGCATATTTGCTTTGAGATAGAAAGATAGAATCTTCCATCTGCTTGACTTGTAGCCCAAGAAAATAGGTTAGTTCTCCAACAAGGCTCATTTCAAATTCAGACTGCATTTGTTCAACAAAATGTTGAACCATCTTACTTGACATCCCACCAAACACAATATCATCCACATATACCTGAGCCTCCGTGAGCTTTCCTCCTTCATTTTTGACAAATAAAGTTTTATCAATGCTTCCCTTCCTGTATCCATTGTCAATAAGAAACACTGTGAGTCTCTCATACCAAGCTCTAGGAGCTTGTTTTAGACCATAAAGGGCTTTCCTCAACTTATACACCTGCTTTGGAAGATTTAGGTCTATGAACCCTTTAGGTTGTTCAACATACACTTCCTCATTTAAGTAGCCATTTAAGAAGGCACTTTTCACATCCATTTGGAATAGTTTAAACTTCAGAATACACGCCACTCCTAGTAGTAATCTAATGGACTCCAAGCGAGCTACATGAGCAAATGTTTCATCAAAGTCAACTCCTTCAACTTGAGTGTATCCTTGGCTACTAATATTGCTTTATTTTTAGTAACCACACCTTTTTCATCAGATTTATTCTTGTAAACCCACTTTGTTCCAATAACATTTATTCCTTTAGGTCTTGGAACCAATTCCCACACTTCATTTCTCTTGAATTGGCCTAACTCTTCCTGCATGGCATTGATCCAGAATTTATCAGTTAAGGCTTCTTTGACATTCTTAGGCTCAATCTTGGACACAAAACAGGCATGTGAGATCACTTCCCTTGATCTAGTGGTGACCCCTATTTTTGGGTCTCCTATAATGAGATCTTTAGGATGATCCTTCTAAATTCTGATAGAGGGTCCCTTATTAATTTTATCAGCTTCAGGTTCAGCTTGAGTGGACTCACTCTCATTACTTTTGTCCAGGCGATCAGCTGAGGCATCATTCAAAAATGTTTCAACTTTGTCTATGACATCAGTCTCTTGATCATCAACAACAACATTGATAGATTCCATCATAACTTTTGTTCTGAAATTAAGAACTTTAAAGGATCTGTTGTTTGTTGAGTAGCCCAGAAATATTCCTTCATCACTCTTGGGGTCCATATTCCTTCTTTGTTCACGATCAGCCAGGATATAACATTTACTACCAAACACATATAAGTATTTGACAGCAGGTCTTCTTCCCTTCCATACTTCATATAAAGTGGTTGGGGTCCCTTTCTTCAAGGTTACTCTGTTGTGAATATAGCAGGTCGTGTTCATAGCTTCAACCCAGAAGTGGTAAGGCAACTTCTTAGAATGAATCATAGCTTCAACCCAGAAGTAATGCTACATCATTTTCCAGATCTTCATCAGTATCCTGACTACTGTCTTCCTCTTTCTTTTCCGTGTTTGACATAAAGGCTATGCTTTTGACTTTCTTTTCAGATCCATCACTCATTCCCAACTCGAATGTTTGGAGGGATCCAATTATCTCATCCACTCTCATTTTGCAGATATCTTGAGATTCTTCAATGGTTGTCCCTTTCATGGCAAATCTCTTGGGAAGTGACCTGAGAATTTTCCTCACAAGCTTTTCATCTGACATCTTCTACCCCGGGCTCCTGAGGCATTAGAAATTTCAAGGATATTCATATGGAAGTCATGAATACTTTCATCCTCAAATTCTCAAACTTAGTAGTAAGCTGCTGCAATCTAGACATCTTCACTCAAGAGGTACCTTCATGAGTGGTTTTGAGAATATTCCAAGCATCTTTAGCCACCTCACAGTTGTTCACCAGTCTGAAGATGTTCTTATCAACCCCATTGAATATAGAATGCAATGCTTTAGAGTTTCCAAGAGCTAGTTCATCCTCCTCCTTGGTCCATTCTTCCTCAATCTTCTTATCAGTTGTAACTTCTCCTTCCTTAGTAATGAAGGGATGTTCCCAACCTGTTAGAACAGCCTTCCAAGCCTTATTATCCAAAGATTTCAAGAAGGCTATCATTCGAGGTTTCAAGTAGTCATAATTAGATTCATCCAGAATTGGTGGTCGGTGTACAGATCCTCCGTCTCTATCCATAGTACCAGAAACTAACGTCCCAAGATCTCATCCAGAACCAGAGCAGGATAAAGACAAAGAAACAATTGAACAAGTGACACAAGCAATTGTTAACCCAGTTCGGTGCAAACTCACCTATGTCTGGGGGCTACCAAGCCAGGAAGGAAATCCACTAAACAGAATTAGTTCAAAGACTCTCAGTAAACAACTTCAAGTTACAGTCTTTTCACCTAATCTCTACCTGTGTGACTTCTATCTAAGAACTCTTAGAGATGAGACCCTACTCCCTCCCCCTCAATCACAGCAGTGACATAAAAACAAATATTACAAAGAAAGAAGACACTCTTCAAGGACACATACTTGATCTTGCTTAAAAGCTTCAACCAAGTAAACACACACTCGTGTGGAGACATGACTTCTCAGATATTTTGATGACGACAAACCTTGCTACATAGCTAAAGTTGGATTAACAAAAAGATTGATCAAGGTTAAAGCTCGTGTATGAAGTTTCCAACAAATGATCAAGTCTTGGTGAATCACATGAAGATTCGGCTTTCACATGGATTAAGGTAACACTTGAACTCTAGATAGTTATACAAGTGTTCCCAACATGTTGCATTCATATCATAATCATTGAAAATAGTTTTATGCATAAACAAACCACCACACTTCATTTGTTAAGTTATTTTTCAAAACTGTTTTAGAGTAACCGGTTATCAGTTTTAGAGTAACCGATTACTCTGAGTAATTTTCAAACATTTTTGTAACGTTGGAACCATGTAACCGGTTATCCAATTTAAGGTAACCGGTTACCTCAAGCAAATTTCAAATTATTTTGTAACGTTGAATGCATGTAACCGATTACCCTATTTTAGGTAACCAATTACCACTGATCCAGAATGAAAAATATTTGCATATGTTCATGGAAACTCTTATGGTTTCTTCATCATGAAACATGGTAACCTTTGGATTATTGCATTCATCTGAGGAGGTGTTTTAGACATTATATAAACATCATTTTCAGTTTTCAAAATCACCTCCTTGCAAAATTTTAAATCATTTACACACATTCTCTCAATCTTTCTAAGTGTTCATCCACATTTTCTTAAGAGTGAAACTTTGCATAAACCTTCATTTTTCAACATCATACTTTCATTCCAATTCAAGAACACTTGTATAATTACTATGAGATTTGAGTGTTACAAAGGAGAAGATCAATTATTTAATTGATATACTTCAATTTTCATCTATCTCATCTTATACAAATTATTCAGAATTATATTCTTTGATTACAACTTATTCTTAGGATTGTTAAGGATAAGTATGTAAGGTTTATCCTTGTTATCCGGTGTGTGGATACAAGAGGTCCATTTGTGAGAAATTGAGTCTTGATTGGACTTTAAACATTGTAAATCCAAGAGGATTATTCTTGGTGTGTTAGAATAGATAGAAAGACCTTAAGGTGTCTTGTCTAGGAATCTAACATTCTAGTGAAATTCTCTTTCGTGTTGAAAGGGGAGTGGAGTACTCTCAATCTGTGAGGGGAACTACTATAAATCTCTGTGTCATTTACTTTCCGCACTTTACCGCTTTTCATCACTAAAACATTTCAGAAAGTAAAAGTCATAAACCGTCAAAAATCCGGAAAATACTCTAAGTGCCTCATTCACCCCCCCCCCCCCCCCCCTCTAAGGCACTCCTTAAACTAACAATTGGTATCAGAGCAGGTTATAGGTAACCTATTCCTAAAAGATCCGCATGGCTTCCGCAAGCACAAATTCGGTTTTTAAAGACGGTGGAAGTAGTAACAAACCACCACTATTCTCTGGAGAATATTTTGATTTTTGGAAGATCCGTATGAAGGCACATCTAGAAGCCCAAGGAGAAGTCATATGGGAAGCCGTTGAAAATGGCCCACATAATCCTACGAGTGTTATCAATGGCGTTTGTACTCCAAAGATAAAGAGTTCGTACGACGAAGATGATAAGAAAAAAATCTTAAATGAAAAGAAAGTAATAAACATTCTTCAAAGTGCTTTAAGCATGGATGAGTTCTTCCGCATATCTCAATGCAAGTCGGCAAAAGAAATATGGGACACCTTAGTGGAGACACATGAAGGCACCGCCGAAGTAAAGAGATCAAGGTTGAATACATTAAGTAAAGAATATGAGATGTTTAGAATGCTGCCCGGAGAATCCATCTTGGCGCTACAAAAGAGATTTGTTCACATGACAAACCACTTGATTGTTCTCGGAAAAACATTTACAAATGACGATCTCAATCTTAAAGTACTAAGATCATTGACTCGAGAATGGCAACCGAAGGTGACGGCTGTCTCCGAAAAGAAAAGTCTCTCAACAATGACGTCCACATCTCTCTTTGGCAAACCTCAAGAACATGAGTTAGAACTCGGTAGGATTGAGAAACATGAAAGCCAAGAAAATAAATCTAAAGGGATTGCCTTGAAGGAAGATGAGAATTTCATGCTCCTTGTTAAAAGGCTCAGTAAGTTCTTTAACAAAAATGATAAATCCTTTAACGCTAAAAAGAATAGACATTTCAGGAAGAAGGAGGCCACCACATCTACGCAAGATGTAACATGCTACGAATGTGGAAAACAAGGCCACATAAAGCTGGAATGTCCTAAACTTTCAAAGAAAGGAGGATTCAAGAGAAAGAAGGACTTCAAGAATAAAAAGGCATATCTTGCATGGGAGGACAATGAAATTAGCTTTTCATCTGGATCGGATAGCGAGGAATATGCAAACTTGGCGCTAATGGCTTCACATCATTCCGATGATGAAGAAGAGGTTAGTAATAATTTTTTGCTTTTTGATGATGATGCACAAGATGCAATTAATGAATTGCTAAATGAATGCAAAATTCTTTATAAAACTATATCATCTCAAAAGAAACAAATTTCTTCCTTGGAAGAGAAGATTGAAGTCTTTGAAAATAAGAAACAAGAGATGATTAGTGAAAAGAAGAATCTTGTATGTCTAGAGTGTGAGTCTCTCTCGTTCCAAATTGTCCAACTTAAAAGAATCCTTGAAAGATATGAAAAAGGACAAATTGGTTTGGAAGGGGTTCTTAGCCAACAAAGGTACTCAAATGACAAAAATGGACTTGGTTACTCCAAATTTTCTAAACCAAGTACAAGTAAAACTATCTTTGTAAGGCCTAAGAATCAACCTCCAAAAGAAAGAGTCAACACACCAAAGGTAGTGAATATACATCCTAAAAAGAAAAAGTTTATCAAGAAAAAGCCTTTAGTTCCTAGATATAAAAGCAATTTTGAACCAACCTGTTTTTATTGTGGTATTACTGGCCATACACCTGGTGCTTGCTACATTAGAAATTTTAGTGTAGCAAAAGGGCATTATGTTTGGGTTGAGAAAGGTACTAATTATAAAGGACCAAAAGCAATTTGGGTACCTAACAAAACTTAACATTGTTTTGTAGGTATGCTTGAAGGCCACAACAAATCTTTGGTATTTGGATAGTGGGTGCTCCAAGCATATGACCGGTGATGTGCATAAATTTTCAGATCTAAAGCTTAAGGCCAAGGGTTATGTTGCTTATGGAGATAACAACAAAGGAATAATTATTGGCATAGGCAAAGTAGGTGCACCAAGTTTCATATCCATCGAAGATGTGCTATATGTCGAAGGACTAAAGCACAATCTCTTAAGCATAAGCCAACTTTGTGACAAAGGATTCAAAATAAGGTTCACAAAAGATGAATGCTTAATTGAAGACGAAATCACACAAGAGATTTGCTCATGGCTATGGCATAAGAGATTTGCTCACATTCACATGGAGCACTTGAATAAGTTAGTAAAACATGACCTTGTCATTTGATTTCCAAAGATAAAATTCATCAAAGATAGGCTTTGCGATGCATGTCAAAAGGGGAAGCAAACCAAGTCAACTTTCACATCCAAAAATGTGGTGTCCACTTCTAGGCCACTACAACTGTTACACATGGACTTATTTGGTCCATCAAGAACAAGAAGCTTCGGAGGTAACTTATATGCCTTAGTTATCGTTGATGATTATTCTAGATACACTTGGACGTTCTTTTTAGTGCAGAAAAGTGACGCATTCAAAGCATTCAAGAAGTATGCAAAACAAATTCAAAATGATAAATCATTCACAATTGCCTCCATAAGAAGCGATCATGGTGGTGAATTCCAGAATACCTCCTTTGAAGATTTTTGCGAAGATCAAGGAATATTTCACAACTTCTTGGCTCCAAGGACTCCACAACAAAATGGAGTAGTTGAAAGAAAGAATAGGTCATTGGTGGAACTTACAAGAACAATGCTTAGCGACTCAAATCTTCCTAAGTATTTTTGGGCAGATGCGGTTAGCACGACATGTTTTGTAAGCAATAGAGTTAACATAAGACCTATCCTAAAGAAGACTCCATATGAACTCTTCAAAGGAAGGAAACCCAACATCTCTTTCTTTCACATCTTTGGATGCAAGTGCTTTGTCCTAAAGAATGACAAAGACAACCTTGGTAAGTTCGACGAAAAATCAGATGAAGGTATTTTTCTTGGTTATTCTCTTACAAGTAAGGCATACAAAATTTATAATAAAAGAATTTTAAATATAGAAGAATCCATGCATGTTAAGTTTGACGAATCTAACCCCTCGAAAGAGGAAATTGTTGTTTGTGATGATGATGATGATTTTGTAGAAATTCCGAAAGAAGATACTTCAAACAAGGATCAAGAAGCACCGATTCAACAAGAGTCAAATGAAAATGATCTACCTAAGGAATGGAGAACTTATAGAGATCATCCCATTGACAAAGTAATTGGTGACATTAGTCAAGGTGTCGCTACAAGATTGAATCTCAAGGATGCATGCTTAAACATGGCGTTCGTTTCGCAAATAGAACCTTCCAAAATTTATGAAGCTCTAGAAGATGATCAATGGATTGGTGCTATGCAAGAAGAATTAAACCAATTCGAGAGAAATCAGGTTTGGGAGCTTGTTCCTAGACCAAGTGATAAGCACATCATTGAAACAAGATGGGTGTTTAAGAACAAGCTTGATGAGAATGGAATAATTGTTCGAAACAAAGCAAGATTGGTCGCTCAAGGGTACAATCAAGAAGAAGGAATCAACTTTGAGGAAACTTTCGCTCCGGTTGCAAGGTTAGAAGCTATTCGTTTATTACTTGCTTACGCATGTTCAATGAATTTTCAGCTTTTTCAAATGGACGTCAAAAGCGCCTTCTTAAACGGCTACATCAAAGAAGAAGTGTATGTCAAACAACCCTCAGGCTTTGAAGACTTCAAGCATCCTTCACATGTATACAAACTGAAGAAAGCGCTCTATGGATTAAAACAAGCACCAAGGGCGTGGTATGATCGTCTAAGCAATTTTCTGTGTGAAAAAGGCTTTGAAAAAGGAAAAGTAGACAAGACTTTATTTATCAAGAAGATAAAAGGGAATACCTTACTTGTGCAAGTCTACGTAGACGACATAATCTTCGGTTCATCCAACAAAGAACTATGTGAAGAATTTGCATTGATAACGCAAGGTGAATTTGAAATGTCTATGATGGGGAAGATGAACTACTTCCTTGGATTGCAAATCAAGCAACTAAAAGACTAAATTTTTATCAACCAATCAAAGTACTGCAAAGAACTGTTAAAGAGATTTGACCTGGATGGGTGTAAAGCAATGTCAACACCAATGGGCTCTGGAACTTATGTTGATCAAGACGAATCAGGTGTGTCAATTGATATCATGAAGTATCGAGGTATGATTGGTTCTTTATTATATTTGACGGCAAGCCGTCTTGACATAATGTTTAACGTGTGTTTATGTGCTCGATTCCAAGAAAATCCTAAGGAGTCACATCTCACGGCGGTCAAGAGAATCATGAAGTACCTCAAGGGAACAACCAACGTTGGATTATGGTATCCTAAAGGTAGTGTCTATAAGTTAATTGGTTATTCTGACGCGGATTATGCAGGTTGTAAAACAGATAGAAGAAGTACTAGTGGAACGTGTCACATCCTTGGTAATGCTCTAGTCTCATGGTCCTGTAAGAAACAAGCGTGTGTTGCTCTTAGTATGGCTGAAGCAGAATACATAGCAGCAGGCAGTTGCTGTTCCCAGAATCTTTGGCTAAAGCAACAATTAAGTGACTATGGAATTGATCTTGGATGCATACCACTCCGATGCTACAACACAAGTGCGATTAATATCACAAAGAATCCGGTCATGCACTCAAGGACCAAACACATAGACATTCGACACCATTTCCTTCGTGATCATGTGCTTAAAGGCGATGTCGAAGTTACCTTTGTCGATACTCATAACCAACTAGTGGATATCTTCATAAAGTCGCTCGCAAAAGAACCATTCTATAAGATTCGAAGAGAACTTGGCATTCTGGATGAAGGTAACATATAACTATTTCACAATTATTCACTATACATAAGGCCAAGGTACACAAGTTCCCAATCCTTCGTAATTTTTGTGAACTTTTTCTTTCTTCAAATTTTTTTGTGTGTATATGTGCTTTTTGCCACTGTGTAACCGGTTACTTCACTTTGGATAATCGGTTACCCTGCTCATTTTTTGCCTAATTCACGAAATTTCACTCTGTGTAACTGGTTACTCACATATGGATAATCGGTTACCTTGTTGTTTTTTGTCTAAAAATAACATTTTCCTTACTGTGTAACCGATTACTCCATTATGGATAACCGATTACCCTGCATTTTTTTTAACTTTCTCACACTGTTTGCTCATTGTGTAACTGGTTACTCCCTTTGACTAACCGATTAACACTGCTCACACCAGATTTTTTTTTTAAATATACGTGACCTTCTGTTGTATATATGCTAAGTGTTTATTTTTATTTCTTCAAATTGTTTTTTTAATACTTCACACATTAATCTCTCTCTCTCCAACCTTTATCTTCCTTTCCAAAACCCTCCTTCTCCCTTCCAAAACCCTAATGTGCTCCACTATCACTACTCCTAGCTCCATTATCACTACTCCTCACTCAAATCCCTTACCCCACTATCTCTCTTTCAGATCATCATACTCCATATCCAACCAATTCAGAAAACCCTTTCCTAAAACCTAACCTTAAAGATCTCCATGGCTCCTCCTAGAACAGATAAGGGGAAGAATAAAATGGGTGAAGAATCCTCTCATCAAGAACACCAAGCTGGCAGTGTTAAGTCCCGACGCTTAAGCTATGCTGTCCGGACTCGGACCCTCATGCCGGTAAAGTACGTTAAATTTCAAGATTTTCCTTCGCACAACTTTAATTTTGAAACATTGCTGCATAACTCTGTCGTAGATAAAGTAGTTTCCGATAAAGGAGATTACTACCCAGATTTGATTAGAGAATTCTACTCCTCCATTAAGTTTGGCAATGATGATTTTGGAGACTTGGCGTTTAGTGCAAAGGTGAAGAATGTGGAAATTTCTCTGGATATTCCTTCACTAGGACAGTGTCTTGGAATACCTTCGGACGGACAGATATTTCGTAATGGCTCCAAACCTGACCATGCTACTTGGGAAAACTATAATAGCCTGGAATATTTTGTTTCCATCTCTAGAGGTACTCAAGCCAACTCATGAGCCGAAAACGCTCAGAATCTTCAAGAGTTGTGAAATATGCAAATATGCTGTCTGTGAGAGATAAGATGCTCCACTACGTCCTCGCATATGTGTTGGTACCCAAACACTCTAATCACTCTCAAGTCAGTGAACTTGAATTACAGCTGATTAGAGCCATGAAGTTGAATTTAAAGATTAACTGGTCATACGTTATTTACTACCACATGATGCATCAACTTTCCTTGAGTCGTGGACTTCCCTATGGCCGCTTTGTCTCAAGAATTCTTGAATTCTCTGGTTTTCCGCTTCAGAGGGAACCAAAGACCTCCATGTCTATAAGAAACGGTGAAATAAACGAGGTAACTATCACGAAGAATATCGGGATTGGTATCTGTCCTAATGGAGTGTATCAATACAAAGATTCGGTCACCCCTTCTGCTCCTCCAACCAATCAAGAAGGTGATATTTCAAATGCAATGTTATATGATAAAATATGTTCTATTGAGACAACAATGCACCACAATCACCGGGTTACTCAGCGTGGCATCAAGTCCCTCAGAAAACTTTTCCTCTCCTTAAACCGCCAACCTAACCCTAGTGAAGAAGGTGTGGAGGAAAATGCTGATGAAGATGAAGAGGATGAAGGAGATGACATGTCTGAAAGTGATTAAACTTGGTCATGTTGCTTTGTTGTTTTGTTGTTTCATTAGCTTATGGTTGTTTTTATATTCGTATCAGTCTAGTTTTATGTTCAGACCTTGTTACAAATATTGGTTTATATTATGTTTGAAGTTTCTTATGTGGTATGTGATGCGTAGCCTATTATGTGTGCATGCTTATTTGTCTTATCTCTTTTTTCACCCTTTTTGTTAATGACAAAGGGGGAGAAGAAGAGAAATTATTGCTATGATATTTCCTTGCTGGTTGTGTCTCTCTAACGAAAATGCAGAATTCAAAGACTCCTTAATTCATCAATTAAGGGGGAGCATAGTTTAAGAGGGAGCTGTTGATAGAGAAACACCACGGGATCACATCTTCATGTTTTTTTTGGGTTGTCATCATCAAAAAGGGGGAGATTGTGGAGACATGACTTCTCAGATATTTTGATGACGACAAACCTTGCTACATAGCTAAAGTCGGATTAATAAAAAGATTGATCAAGGTTAAAGCTCGTGTATGAAGTTTCCAACAAATGATCAAGTCTTGGTGAATCACATGAAGATTCAGCTTTCACATGGATTAAGGTAACACTTGAACTCTAGATAGTTATACAAGTGTTCATAACATGTTGCATTCATATCATAATCATTGAAAATAGTTTTATGCATAAACAAACCACCACACTTCATCTTTTAAGTTATTTTTCAAAACTGTTTTAGAGTAACCGGTTATCAGTTTTAGAGTAACCGATTACTCTGAGTAATTTTCAAACATTTTTGTAACGTTGGAACCATGTAACCGGTTATCCAATTTAAGGTAACCGGTTACCTCAAGAAAATTTCAAATTATTTTGTAACGTTGAATGCATGTAACCGGTTACCCTATTTTAGGTAACCGATTACCACTGATCCAGAATGAAAAATATTTGCATCTGTTCATGAGAACTCTTATGGTCTCTTCATCATGAAACATGGTAACCTTTGGATTATTGCATTCATCTGAGGAGGTGTTTTAGACATTATATAAACATCATTTTCAGTTTTCAAAATCACCTCCTTGCAAAATTTTAAATCATTTACACACATTCTCTCAATCTTTCTAAGTGTTCATCCACATTTTCTTAAGAGTGAAACTTTGCATAAACCTTCATTTTTCAGCATCATACTTTCATTCCAATTCAAGAACACTTGTATAATTACTATGAGATTTGAGTGTTACAAAGAAGAAGATCAATTATTTAATTGATATACTTCAATTTTCATCTATCTCATCTTATGCAAATTATTCAGAATTATATTCTTTGATTACAACTTATTCTTAGGATTGTTAAGGATAAGTTTGTAAGGTTTATCCTTGTTATCCGGAGTGTGGATACAAGAGGTCCATTTGTGAGACATTGAGTCTCGATTGGACTTTAAACATTGTAAATCCAAGAGGATTGTTCTTGGTGTGTTAGAATAGATAGAAAGACCTTAAGGTGTCTTGTCTAGGAATCTAACATTCTAGTGAAATTCTCTTTCGTGTTGAAAGGGGAGTGGAGTACTCTCAATCTGTGAGGGGAACCACTATAAATCTATGTGTCATTTACTTTCCGCACTTTACCGCTTTTCATCACTAAAACATTTCAGAAAGTAAAAGTCATAAACCGTCAAAAATCTAGAAAATACTCTAAGTGCCTCATTCACCCCCCTCTAAGGCACTCCTTAAACTAATGACTCGTGCTTCAAAGCTTAGAGTGAATAAATTACAACACAAAAGTCACTCCAATTCAAACATTAATAAGATGAATGAATGGCTCACAATACACAAGATCACACAAGACTAAAACCCTAAAACTCTCTCACTCTTTCGTTTGTTTCTTATGTGTTTAAACCTGGTTTTACATGGCCTTTAAATAGAAGCTTTTGAATGGGCCTGGGAAGCATAAAACCCTAAATCTATTTTCCTTGCATATCTTCTTATTAAAGACAGCTAATCATCCCTTATTGGAAAATCGATCATTCTGGTTTTAAATCAAATTACTCCTTGAATAGCGCATTCAATCTCCACATAATTACACACAGATTTGCATGAAAAGCGCAATATTAAGATACATAACATTCAAACTGAATATTCTGTATACACATGTCTTAACATCGGGTCTGACATCTTTGCTAAATCATGCACAACCATATTTAAACATCCTGCAGGAAGCTGATATCACATGTCAAGACAACATGCATGACAACTTGTGATAACTATAAGTTTTACCAAAATTGATGCCAACACATAGAACCAACAATCGCCAAAAGGATGATAATAAGTCACAACCATTTCAATGATCACCATCACCAAAAAGATGAAGGTAAGATTGATAACAAAACTTGTTATTGTAAGACCCCAATTTTGACCCTAGGATCCCTCATGTTATCTCATCATATGCATTAGCATTGGGATCATACATTGGCATCCTGCTTACCCCTCACCCATTGGGTTTGTTTTGGGAGAGATCACCAAGCACTATGTCATTGTATTATACTTTGTATTCCATCATTTACTAACCAAAATACCACAAATATGTCTTTGCATTTGTCTAACTCTTTTGTAGGTAGGACACGTGATCACCTTTGATTTGTCAAGTTCACATCTAGGGTTTAAGACCCTCATTGTTAAGATCTCCACCATGAAATTATCCACAATGGCTCTAGGCATCATATATGAGTCCCTATGATCTTTGCATGTTATTTTGATCAAGAATTCTTCAAGAGTATGGAATTGGTTTGCCTTGGAAACCCTAGTGCATCTGGGTATCTTGTGTAACTTCTTCACCAAGCTTCTTCAATAAGTGATCAAATATTTCAAGCGATACTTCAAATTTCATCATCTTATGCATATATGATCTCCCATGAGCCCCAAGAGTCAAGATATTTGCAAGTTAGCAAGTTGGTTGATGGTGGTTGACCAAAGGAATTCATCTGATAAAAAATGGGGTCCCCTAGACCCTATCTCCTACAATTTTTATCATGTGAAAATGCTTCCAAGAGAAATTTACTCTAAATTACATTCCAAACAACTTTCATGTTGAGGTCTAGAGCTAGTTTTTTTTGGAAAGTCATTTTTTATGGTGAAAGATTATAGGTCATTTTGTCTAAACCCTAATTTGGAGGTCAACTTCCCAAAGCCATAACTTTCTCAATTTGTATGAGATGAAATATTTACAAGTTTCACAATAAAATTCAAAGTGCCTAATTCAACTTTGATGTTTGGAGGAAGAGCTAATTCAACTTTTATGAGCATGTGATATGAGGATACATTATAGGTCATTTTGGACCAATACCATTGAACAAGTGATTTTCCTCAACTTCAAAAATGCATAACTCATTCATATCAAATCCAAATGAGGTCAAATTTGTGACCATTTTGAAGGATTGTGAAATAGATACAACTTTGATGAAGACATATTTTGAAGGTTTGAGTGGTTTGCGCATGACTTGAACATTGAGTCATCATCTAGCAAGATCAAGACTTCAAACAGCTGTACATATTTTCCTTGCATTCCAATTCACTTTCAGACTCATTCACACTTGATTATGGACCTAATTGAGTGAATTCATGGGCCTGTACATGCCCATGCAAGCATGCATCATCCATTGCCAAATTTGGAAGTTGAATTTGAAGGTGCAAAAATCACAAGCTGCAACTATAAATAGAGGCCTCTAGCATTAGAATTAAGGACCCTTGCACGCCAACTTTGCTCCAATACCTCAAACCCTCACATTTGAAAGGAGAAACCTGAGAATTTTCTTTGAAAATTGAGTTTGAATCTCACTGTTTGGAGATTCAAAACTCCAGGGATCCAAAGCTTTTGTTCCATTCTTATCTACTCCTGCAAGCTTCCTGAGTGAGATCAACCAAGAATCAAAGCAAGAGCAATCGAATTCTGCACAACATTGAAGGTATTTTCCAGATTTTTCCTTCTCTTCGATTCTCTTTCAATTCTCATCAGTTCTCTTGGATCCTTGGTTGTCTGAAGTCCTACCAATGTAGACAAGAAGATTGAGTTGCTTTGAGGTTAAATCGAAGCAACTCAGATCATGTACCTCAAATTTCAACTCCATGTATCTCTCAATATACTTGGAGTTAGGATGAATTGAGGTCAGATTCATGATCAGTGTCATTTTTACTTTAAAATCATGTCCTTCTTTTTCATTTTTGTGATGGTGATGAGTGGACCAGTCCGGCCAAGGTCGCTTGAGAAGATGACCGGTGTTTTGCTCCGGTGATGAGCTGGACTGTCTAGAGCCACATGATCATTCCATTTTGTTTTAATCACGAGCGTTAGTTTTAAATACCCTTTTTGTGGCACGCTGACTCGTGTACATGATGGAACGCGCGTTTGGATCCACTTGATCGGCCACCTCAATTAATGAGGGAGATCAAGTGGTCCACATTTTTTCTGAATATTTGAATTTCATTTTATTTGCTTTATTTTCATTAATTCATATTAATTTTAATGTTGATCCAAAAAATATGAGAGTTTCACCAAAATATTTTAAATAAAATCCTCTTTCATTTTCGGAATTAAATTTATTTTTTGGATCATTATTAATATTTTCCATGATTTAATTGATTTTATGAATATTTTTAATTGTGTAAAAATACTTTTAAGTTTCCAAAAATTATGAATTTTTTTCTCCAAGGTCCAAAAATATTTTTAAATCTCATGGCCATTTCTTTGGTGTTCTGATGAGGTTTTAGGAAATTGACCAACCATTATTTAATTTAATGCATATTTTTATTATTTTTTAATAGTTTAAATGCCAAATTAATTGTGTAGAGCCATTTTATTTGACTTTGTGAGTTTGACTTGTGTTGTTGGGCCTTGGTTGATTTGACTTTGTTAGGTTAAGAACATTGGATTTAGGGGATTGATGGAATGTACATTCCATCTCCCAAAATGAATGAATGATCTTAATTTGGTAAAAGTCCTCCTTTGACCAAGTTTTGTTGAATCCATTCCTCCTCCCTCTTCATCTCATTCCCCTTCTTTATTCATTCATATCATGGACCTATGATATCTCTATATCCTAAGGCTAGTTGATTACAAAATCAACATGAGTATGGATGAGATTAGGTCCACCTTTTTGCATATACTTTTTGTGTGTGGTATGTTTCATGAGCATAGTCCATTATACTATATCTCTAACATGCATTAACACCAAAATTCTATTGCCCTACCTCAAATAGTTGTGACTTCTACATGAGTATAATTACGACTGCTTAACATAGCGCTAAATTTGTAACACAAAAAGGCATAACATTCTAGTTATTGAGATTGTAAGTCTCCTCTCTTTCATGGTATTTTGTGGAAACTTGGCCTTTTTTCCTTCCTTTGGAAGATGTCTTGGTTCAAGGATCCATGCTTGTGATAAGTGGGTTGAGTGTTCTCCAAAGAATGACTTAAACAAAACAAAAGCAAAAGCAATACTAACTTCTAATCAACTAACAACTAGCATTTAATTTCAAGTCATTTAATTTTTATGCACTTTAATTTTTAAGCTTTTATTCATTTTCCATTATTCATACCATTCAATTTGTTTACTTTAATACCATTTTCACTTTGCCCATTTGAGCCATATTTTGTGATATATTGTGTTTGTATATACTTGTTTGTTTGTTTGGTCTATTGACCTTAATGTACATAATAAGAACAAAAACCCTAAAAAACATTTTGTGTGGACTGTTGGTTTGAACTGAGACTATTGGACTTAGAATTAGGCAACATTCCCTATGCAAAGGACTTGGCCAACACCAACTTTCATGAAACCAAGTTCTTGTGAAGTGAACTTTCATCTGATACAATATTGAAGATCCATTTGAGTTCATCTGCAACATGATCATTGTGAAGTTGTTATTTTGTACCTGTGTCTAATGCCATCTTTTGAAGTCATCTGATAAAAGGGAAATTTGGGTTTCTATATGACATTCTTGTCTATTGGATTGCAACCCATTGGTCTGATCTTTTCAGCACTCAATTTTTAAATTTTTGTGCTCAGGATTAGTCTTTTCATCTCCTCCTCACTTCTTTAATTTCAAAATCTCTCCCTCTTTTTAAAAAGTCTTCTTTGCTTGTGTTTGTTTTCTAAAACTTTGACTATTTTGCAAATTAGAAACTTTGGCGTTATGCCATTGCAATTTCAAACTTCTTTTCTTAAACAAACTTGTAAATAAACTTAACTATACTTGACTTAAAATTTCAAAAGACAAAAAGAACTAATACTCATTCAAACCATTTTAGGCATTTGGTGCCTTTGTTAAACTTACGATTTTGTTAAAAGTAATGGACTCATTTTGAAATTGATACCACGAACTACGAGGTTTTGATCCCTCATTTTATGTTGGTACGTAGGCACAAGTTTGAAGGTCTTGTCAAACACAAAAAATAAAATTAATGAATTCTTTTCTCATCCCCCCATTCTATTTATTGCAAACATCATTTGTACAAAAAGACATATGCACACAAGAAAGGGCTCCCTAGGAGTACCTATGACACTTTGGGTGCTAACACCTTCCCTCTGTGTAAACAACCCCCTTACATGTAATGTCTGGCATTTTATTATTTTTGATTTGAAAACTTCTTATCTTTTGGGTTTTGCTCTTACTTTTCCCTTTTCCTTTGGAAACAATAAAAGCACGGTGGCAACTCTGGTTTTATTGACGTCGAGCTTATCCATAGTTTGATGATCATGAATTTACCGCTACAGTTATTACCGAAAGGATGACAATAAGTTACAAAAACTGGCAAAGATCACCATTGACAAAAGGACAATGGTAAGATCATAACCGCAAAGATCACTGACACCAAAACGATGACAGTAATATTGGACTTTCCAAACGTCGCAATCACCAAAAGGATGGTAGCTTAAACCAAACTCAACAATCGCTATCACCAAAAGGATGCTTAGATAAAAATGGATGCCATCACTAAAAGGATGATGATTAGACATAATAACAAAGATCACCATCAACAAAGGGATGATGGTTAAACCATAAGGACAGAGATCTCCATCACCAAAAGGATGATGGTAAGATCAAACAACAAAACTTGTTACCACCAAAAGAACGATAATAAGTCACAATAACTTCAATGATCACCATCACCAAAAGGATGAAGGTAAGATCACAACCGCAAAGATCACTAACACCAAAAGAATGACAATTTAATCCAAACTCAATAATCGCTATCATCAAAAGGATGACAGTTAGACCAAATTGGACGCCATCACAAAGAGGATGATGACCATCACCAAAAGGGTGAAAATTAATATCATTGATTAAGAAACTTCCATCAAAAGGATGATAGTGATAAAACCTGTTGGAGAATAAAACTACCGATAAAACATCCATAGAAACAACTTGTTTGGTAATGAAGCTATTAACAAAGGTCAATAAAACAAACTTTATTGGGTAGTATTGGAACTTTAATGGGTAAGACTTTCTTGGGAACATCAACAACAAAAGGTAAATATTCTCTGACAAGATATAGTTTTTAAGGGAAGCAACCCTCTGAGGAACGCTCAATGAAAGACAAGCAAGGTAGGAAATCATTCCAAGAAATATCAATGACTTTAACTGAGGATCACATCTTATCAACAAAAGGTTACATAATGTAATTCGATAGGGAACACCCAATGAGAAAACCACACATGGTAGGGACTTACTCGAAGAAAAATACCAAGGACGTAATTGAGGATTGACCTGGATACTCAAGACTAACCCTGGATTCTGATTCGTGTTATGTGCATAAATGATATGTATGCCATGATGCATGATATACTCTTATTTTTGAAACGTTATGCATGAAGTGATGCATGTGATGCATCTTTGAAGGAATAAAGATTGGTTATTTGAGGTTGGTCTCTCTTTTTTGAATGCAGTATCTTTTCTAGATACCAATGTCGATTGGATTTCTCTTTATGAGGATACTAGCAAGGTGGACTTTATTTTTTTTTTGGTAATTGCCACTGTGGATTGGACTACTGGTTGGTGGAAGGATCTGATTTCTCGACACTCAGTAGTTGATGATGTGATGATCAAACAACGGATATGGATACTCTCGGCGCCCCTAGTTTGATTTCTTGCTGATACATTATGTCTTTGCTCCTGAGACGATCTCGACTTCTTCTCTTGAGGGGGCCGAACGGCCTGTAACTGAGCATAACGACATGATCAACACATGATGATTATGCCTTTTGATATGCCCTAAGGATCCTTGTCAATATATGATGTTGCACTAGCATGAGCTTTAGACATTTTTGTTGAGAATTCAAGCAGTTACTAGTGTCTGACACGGTCTGCCTAACTGACTTGAATATATGGAAGTAACTTACCCCTTGCAACTTGTCTTGCCCCAGTCTGTAGGGTATTTAAAGGAATTCTCCTTAAAATGAAACCTTTAGGAGTGATTATCCTTATGATATGGTCTGAGTTTGTTTCCTCCAATGTCTAAATCTTGCAATGGTCTGCCCTTGATTAGCCGGTTCTCGAAACAGTTCTCTTTAATCGACTGATCTTTAGGAGTTGCTTTTCATTATACTCTTGGGGTAACTTGCCCTTGATCGAGCTTTTGTGGGACTTTCCTTGGACAGACTGAATATTGAAGTGACTTTCCTCCTTGATCAACCGATGCTTGAAGATTTGTCTTATACTGACTACTTCTTCGATCAACACAATCAAAAGATGTCATGCCCCTGATCCATAGGCTTATGAGGTGGTTTTGATTCGTGTCAGCACCAACGATCAAGTACCTCTCGAATTTCCCCTTGTTGGAATTTCCCTGATGTCAAGTACTAACTTACAGTTAAAACTGTTCATTCAATAAATTGTAATTTTAATGCGATGTTTATGCAAGTTTTGAAAAATAATTTTTTAGAGTGATGTGGTAGTGTGTGACGAGTGGACCACGAGTCCAAAGGCGATGTTGATTTAGCTAGCATGCGAATGATACAGTGAGAATATAAGATTAACAAATCTCCAGAAGTCAGTTTACGCAACCTTATTGTAGTATGCTTTCGGACTAAACCATGCTTCAATTAGGTCTTTTAAGGGTTATAACGTGGCTTGGTTCATGGTTATTGAAACAAAAGGATATAAGGCTCAAAGTTTATTTTAACCCACCCCTTCTCGTTATGATATCCAATCCTTCGTTCAGTTAATTCAACACACACATTCAACTTTTAAGAGAGTTTGGCAGTGTAAGATATCATGAAATGGCAGTCATCTTATTTCGCTTTTTGGAAGTCTGTGACCTTTTGATTTTAGTGTGGTTGTCACTTAATCTTGTTTTGTTTTGTTGAGGACTTTTATTGTCTCTTTTAATTTTTGTTTTGATCCCTAACTTTTGCATGGACCGTCTTTTGAAGCTTTAATCCATCGGGATTGCCCCAGTTTTTGCCTAAGTCTCCTGTTTGGGTGTTCAACTTA
Source organism: Lathyrus oleraceus (assembly GCF_024323335.1). Classification (NCBI taxonomy): domain Eukaryota; kingdom Viridiplantae; phylum Streptophyta; class Magnoliopsida; order Fabales; family Fabaceae; genus Lathyrus; species Lathyrus oleraceus. The sequence goes on along the minus strand of NC_066581.1, from coordinate 119,241,328 downwards.
GCAGACTCTTTCTTTGATGATTTTTTCAGAGGATGTGACTGCCAAGTCATTGGTTGTTGAAGAACAACCTACATAACTTTTGGATTCTTGTATGGTTTCCTTGATAGTTTAGGATGTTTGCGAAGAATATCATGCGGTTGGTCCTCATATGGGATATTTCACCTTTGTAATTCAAATGTATAATGAGATTAACTGAACACTACCCTGCCCCAGGTTAAATGTAAGGGTTTGTGGATCCGAAAGAACTCCTACTTCTAGGCTCAAAGTGGTTGACTAGGGATTAACTCCTTATCTCTCTAGTGTTTGGGGATTTGAAATAATGCTTGTACATCATCAACATGATTTTATCCAAAAGCATACAATCAACAATTATGAGTATTTGGTTTTCGTCATCCTCCTTCCAATATTTACTAACAATAGTATGATAACGAAAGTGAAGTGGAAAAGTATGTGTTTGTGCTTTGCGATAAATGAGTGAATACGAAAAGATTGGTTCCAAACATGCATAATCATTTCATTAATAAGACCAAATATAAATAACTATGCTTAAAGAAAACAATACTTAGACAAATGAGAACAAATAACAAGAATGCGAAATGGTAAAATGGCATAATGATTGCCTTCATTTAAGGAAACGAGCCTTCCCCTCTTGATTTGCTATTGGACTAGCTTCGTTCAAAATTATTCTGCTTGTTTAGGCTGGTATGAAGCTTTATCTTCGGCAATCCCTTTAACAAAATTCACTTACTGCTCTGCATGCGTCGACATGGGATTTGTCGCAACATTTGGCCTAACTGGCGTGAAAGAAATTGCCTTACTGTCAATCAGGTCTTGAACTTTGTGTTTCAACGCCATACAATTCTCCACTATATGCCCTGGGGCACCTATATGATACTCGCAATGAGCATTGGCGTCATAGCCTGGTGGATAGGGTGGAGCCGCAGGCGTTAGCTCTTTCAACGTGATTGATCCACCTTTTAGCAAGTAGGGAAGGATCTTGTTGTATGGTAGTGGCAAAGGATCAAAATGTCTTTATGGCCTCCTTACCCTCTGTTGGTTAGGTTGACGTTGTTGCGGAACACGTTGCTGTTCATTTTGGTATTGTTTATGGTAAGTTAGCTATTGATATGGCCACTGATATGGCGCTGGCATGACAGCGGCAACCCGATGGTAAGCCACGAGAACATATGGATGTGTTGTATGTCCCCCTCCTCCCATTATGGCGTTGGCCTGACCTTCTGGCTTCTTCGGGAGGTTAGGATATGATTTCTTCACTCTAATTGAGGCGTTGGTGGCGCACAAAAACATTCCTTTCCTGATTTGGCTCTCAATTTGTTCCCCCACAGAAACAACCTCAGCGAAAGTTGGGAAGCTGGATCCTACCATTTTCTCCATGTATTGGGCATGAAGAGTCCCCATAAACATATCAATTAATTCTTTATCAAGGAGAGGAGGTTGGACCCGAGCTGCAAGCTCTCTCCACCGTTATGCGTACTCCTTGAATGACTAATTGTTACGTTGAGTCATGTCTTGCAGCTGGGTGCGATTGGGCGCTAGATCAATGTTGTATTGATAATGCCTAAGAAAGGTTCCTGCGAGTTCTCTCCATGATTGGACTTGTCCCCTCTCTAGCTGCATGTAACACTCTAAGGATGCCTCTACTGAGGCTATATTAGAAGTAATGAATCAAGAGTTGATCATTGCTGATGTGGGCTGCCATCTTGCGACAGTAAGCTCTTAGGTGAGTTCTAGGGCAGTTAATCCCTTTGTACTTGTCAAAATTCGGGACTTTGAGTTTTGGTGGAATCACCAAACCTGGCACCAGGCACATATCAACAACATCTAAACCGGGAGTAGCATGAACCTCCGAGGACTTGAATTTCTCCTCCAAAGCATGGATTCTTTTGACAGCCGGGTCTAGGAGGCCTCTTACAACAAGTTTGGTGGGTTGTGGCATGAAGAAAGCATCATATTGATCTTCATCACCCATCCCAGATCCATGTAGAGATCAATGGAAGTCATATATGATGCTTGTAACCATTCTTGGATCAATCCATGATTGTGCTCTTTGGTCATGAGGGTCTCAAACCCTAGATGTGAACTTCATAGATCAATGGAGATCCTGCCTAACCTATAAAAGAGTTAGGCAAATACAAAGACATATTTTTGGTATTTTGGTTAGTAAAATGATAAAATACAAGTATGATACAATCACATAGTGCTTGGTGATCTCTCCCAAAACAAACCCAATGAAAGAGGGGTAAGGAGAATGCCAAGGCATAATCCCAATGCTAATGCATATGATGAAATTGCATGAGGGATCTTAGGGTCAAAATTGGGGTCTTACAGCTGCCCCTATTTAAGGACATTCTAACTGAGGAGGCGAAGGTTAAAATCTTCATGTCGACTCAGTAGAATGGGCTTAAATAGCAACCTATAGAAACAACTTTTGGTCCCTAAGAGACCTCATGATGCATATGATATGAATGTAACAGTTAATGCTCTGTGGGGAAATATTGCCACAAAGGAAAAGAAATCAGAGAGACCGAAAATCCGTAGGAGCATAATGCATTTCGTAAGGAAAACTCACTGGGAAGACAAAGACTCTAGGGGAAAAAGGGTTATGCGTAGGCCAGGCTACGACTTAAAACTGCTGGGGGACTAGAGGAATTCCATACAAAAATGGAAAAGACTTAGCCGGGGAAAAACAACATCGACAGGGGATACGAGTAAGTCAGAATAAAACTGAAGTACTTGAATCATGCAGGGAAAGCGATTTCACTAAGGAAATGCGCACTCGACTCGACTGGGGAAGATAAGCTTTAACACAGGAGGAGCAGAAATCTATTATCTACTACCTGTTACTGGGTAAGGAGATAACAATGATCTGACAGAGAGGACATCCGTCATCGGTTAGGATGAACATATCAAGGATGACTCGCTGAGGATTTCCAGGAGGGAGTATTCATTACCGGTTACTGGGTAAGAAAAAACTTGCAGGGAAAACTGGTGGAAAATAGGATTTACAACTACCAATTACTAGGCAGAAGACCAAAGATGAGAAATATTCGTCATCAGTTAGGATGAAATATCAAGGATAAACTCAACAGGGATGAATATTCGTCACCGGTTAAGATGAACATATCAAGGATAGACTTGCCTGGGAATGCCAAGGAGGATACCCTTCATCGGTTAGGATGAACATATCAAGGATATACCAACTGAACCAAAAGTAGGAATTACATCTATCGCATGCTGGATAGAAGACCATCGTAGAGAAAATTCGTCACCTGTCAGGATGAACATATCAAGGATAGACTCTGCGAAGCGGATAAAATAGGGATTATATCTATCTGTAAGACCCCAATTTTGTCCCTAGGATCCCTCATGGCATCATAGCATTGCATTGCATAGCCTCAAGGATCATTGAGCATCTTGGCTCCCTTTCCCTTTGGGTAGGGATCTCTTGTGAGTGGTTTGAGATCACCAAGAATGCTTGAATTGTATAGCATTGCTTTTCTCATTTTGTTTACTAACCAAAAGCACAAAAATATGTCACTAACATTTTTGTTGTAGCTTAAGCAATCACCAGGTCAAGGGCTTCAAGAAGATCCTTTGTGCAAGAGATGAGGTATTTTCTTAGGATGAGGACCACATGATCATTATAAGGAACTTACATGAGCTAGGGTTTCATTTTGAAGCAATTTCATCAAGTGGTAAAGGCTCAAGTTCATCAAGACATTTCAAGGTCATCTGAGGACCAAAAGTCAACTGTGCATTCAACTGAGGGCTATGAGGTGGGGAAATGAGTTGAGACACCTCAATCATGTTCAAATAAGGTCTATTCTTCATTCTAAACTTCCATCTTGAAGATTCAAAGGTCATGGCAAAAGTTACTAAAAATGGAAAATGACCTATAATTTAAAGTTTCCAAATTTGGTAAGTTTTTGGTCCACATTCAACTTGACTTGTCAATGTGAAAGAACTTTCAAATGGATTTTTGGTGCACATGAAAGTTGTAGATATTTGTCTCCCCTTTCCAAAAAGTCCTAATTCATGTCCATATGATGAATGGTTGAGGAGTTATGGTCATTTGATCACAAAGTGTGCATGGAAATTCAAAATGGCCTAAATTTTGATACAATGCTTCAAATTGATTCATTCTTTTTGAAAAATGCTCCTCATGTTCAAGACATCTCAAAATGACAACATTTGGCTCAATTATGCAAAGGAATCATGGCTTGTATTCTCACTATTTCACACATGTGCATTTTGAAGAAAATATTCATAATTCATTTTTGGCTTAAGGTGCAAGCAAACCAACACTTCCATCATGACCATTGGATAATTTGGAGTGGATTCAGACCCTTGCATGAGAAAGAGCACGTGGATTATGGCAAGGACAGCTTAATTTTCATTTTTGCATATTGCCTTACATCTCCTTAATCTTGATTAACAAATGGAAAGTGTGATTAGCAGCATCATTAACAAAGCATATAAAAGCTCAAACCCTAATCATAACTGCAGGACATAACCAATTCAGATCTGAAAATTCAAAACTCCCTCCATTTTCTCTCACTTTGAATTTTGATTTTCTCCACACAAACATCAAAAATTCTTGCAGATTCTTGATCATCATGATTCATTGAGAAAGAATCAACCATTGATTGGAGCAATTCAGCCAGATTTCATGCAGATCAAGAGCTTGAACATGGCGATGGAAGTTTGAAATTGAAGTAGATTCAAGTGTTTTCAACCATTCATTTTTTCTCAAAGCTTCAAGGCAAGTGTAGTGGAGTAGATCTGGAGCTGTAGAGCGCTTGAGGACACGATTTCAGCAACATTCATTTCAAGGTGATTCAAATTCGATCCTCTCCTTTTGTTGTTTTCTTGGTATAGATGTGTAGATCTTGATTGGTAGAGCTTGTACATGTGTTTAGATTTTGATTTGGTTGAGAATTGAGCATGTATGATGAACTGAAAGTTTTGATCATTAAAATGTTTTGCTTCGATCTGGAAAATCCATGACGAATTAGGTTGAATTGATTGCATATTTGGAATATCCATGGAAAACTAATTCGATTGATGTATGCATTGTTCATTTTTGGAAATTTTTCTGTTGAACTCGCCGGAACTTGGCCGGAGAAGACGACCGGAGCTTACCTCCGGCGTCTCTGTAATTCCTAGGGTTTTGCTGATGTTGGATGCCATGTGGCTGCTTGCATGTGTGTTTGATTGGATGCCATGCTTTTGACTTTGCCACGCGTTATTTGACTGCTGAGTGGCGTGATGATGTGTTTTAATGAAACGCATCGTTTCATTCTTTTAAACCTGGACCGTTGGATCACGAGCGCGCCAAGATCTGTGGCTGTGGATTTTATGAGTTTATTTCAAATTAATTCATTTCCCTCCATATTTTCCATGTTATTCCAATTATTTTGCTCATTTCATTTAATTCATAAAAAATAGAAAAATGATCCAATTTAATCCCAATGTTTTTTCATAGTTTTGTTTTGATGTCTAGTTTCTTATGGTATTGATTTCAAGAATTGTTGATGTCTGGATTTTTAATTGTGCATTTTTGAATCCATGTTGTGCTAAATTGATATGTTGCATTTAATGCATTGTGAAATCTTCATCTTTGAGCCATTTGATCCAATTTATTGTGTGCTTAACCTTCATACATGATGTGAATTTTTGATCACTAGTTTGGATTTTTCCTCATAGGTTATCATCACTTTTGACACATAGAGAATAATGTGACAATTTGTGTCACATTTTTGACATTGAATTGTTGCATTTTTGTCCACCTATCATTTTAGCCTTTCTGGATTTGATCTTTTGCATATTGTTTGTTCATGACATGAGGAATTTGTATGAAAAATCTCAAAGTCATTGCATGCATTTCTGTTTTGATGTGAATTTTCTAAATTGGAAGTTCACTTTGTGCACATTTTGTGATCATTGCAATACATGAGCCATTTGTGATACTTGCTTATTGATTTGATGTTGGTCCTTTTGAGGACATTTTGTGGATTGTTTGAACGTGCATTATATGGAAGATTGAGTTCTGTTTTGATCATTTGGTTTGGTTTTGAACTTAGTCTTTGTACTAGTGCTTTGTGCATAAACTAACTGTGCTTTGTGTTTCAGGTTTGGACATTTAGCATTGATGGTTGATTTGTTCTCACTTGTGAGATGCAAATGATTTGAGTTCTAACTTGTGTTTGTTTTGTAGGATTTTAAGTGATGTGCTTGAGCTCATGAGTTCATTTGAATGCTTGGGCATTGTTCATTGGATTGTGTAATTGTTAGAAGGATTCACTACTTGTCTGTTGGTTTAATAACTGAAATATTAACTGTTTAGTCTTTGTACAGGTACCTTAGTTGCTTGCTTTTAGCTCTTGCTTGAGCTTTGGATTGCGGTTGATACACCACTTAGGTAGTTATCTTCTTACTTCATGTAGTCTGGAAGTCCTGTCACCTTTTTGGCAGGCATTTTGCTGGCAAGTCCTCCTTCAGAGGCTCTGTTTGTGTTTGTTTACAATTGTGCCAAAGACCTCCAAGTGAGACATGTGTTATTTGATAAGACCTCCAAGAGTAGAGGCAATTGAAGGATAAAAGGGATTAGTAGCCAATCCCCCGTTATTCAGTGAGTCGTTCATTATGCTCGCACTACATGCTGATGCTTCTGAACATGTACCCAAGATCTTTGTCCAGTGTCTGTCAAGTGAAATAGGATCTCACTTTCTGGATCCCCATACTTTATTTGTCATGAGCTCACCCTGGCCAGGGTTAAGAGCTCGAGGTCTCATCCTCATTTCCATTTTGATCAGCTTCACCCTAACTTTCAATGTTAGTGGTTAAGAGCTACAGATTACCCATGTACAGTTTGGCTTGTTTGTCGAGGTTGACATGACCCCTCTTGACTAAAGCCCACCCATTGTTTGAAGCCTTTTGTATGTATATAGTGTGTGATGTTTGTTTACTTGTGAACTTTTGATGTGTGTGCTCTTGAACTAGGAGTTGTCCATTTGAGCTTAATTTGAAGATCATTACCATGTTCATCCCAAGTGAGTTGCAAGATACATTGAGGATCTCTTATGAGACTTGTTTGATTGCTTATTCTTTGTGCTTTCTTATTCCAAAGGATGGGAACCACTTGGATCATCTATATGATCTCAAGAGAGGAACTCCTAGTGTGGTTTCATTTCTTACCTCTCACCTTTTGTTTTCTTGATCTCTCCACCCTAACCCAAGCCAAAACTCTTTTTGTGCAAACATTTGACTATTTATTTTCAACATTAGAAACCTAAGCCTTAGGCTTTTGATTTTCAAACTTTCTTTTCATAACACTCATTTTGAATTGAATCTTTAAGTCAACTTTGACCATCTTTCGTATATACTTCTAATTGGTAAATATAACCCATTCAAATGTGCTTTTTTATGGTTTCAATGTCCAATTTCTTAATAAAATTTTCCATAACCTTTAGCTATTAGGTTTGAGTTCTCTTTGTGGTAGATGTAATACTCACCTATATCCTTAGTGATGGACAATGAGTCTTCCATGCTTATTATAGGGTTAACCCCTCACTAGCATGTTGAAGCTATCCTCACATGGTGGATTTGTGGTTTTAGGTTGAGTTTTCTCCCTTTGATAACAAAAGACCTTAAGGCTTTTGGACCAATCAATCCACTCATTTGTTTTGAGATTTTTACCCCGAACTACGAGGTTTTGATCCTAATCTTTTCATAAGAGGGTACGTAGGCAATGGGTTTATCCATCCAAACACAAAATGTAAATAAACTTGTATATTCTCTTCTCATCTCTTCAATCATGTTTGCACAAATAAAATTTCACAAAAACAATAACCTTCACAAGTGTGAAAAGGGCTCCCTAGGAGTACCTAGGATGTATTGGGTGCCTAACACCTTCCCATTGCATAACCAACCCCCTTACCCAGATCTCTGTTTCTTTTACTAGTTTTGTTTGTAAAACTTTTAGGTTTTTGTTCGCTTTCTAACCATTCCTTTGGATGAATAGAAGTGCGGTGGCGACTCGACTTTGTATGATTTACCTTGGATTTAGTCAATATCTCCAATGGTAACGAATACACCGCTACAGAAAAGTGGCGACTCTGCTGGGGATATGTGCATCCCTAGTGGGTTTTGCCAACTTTTCATGCTTGTTATATTATATTGTTTTGTGACATATTTTTTGTGCAATTTGGGATTACTGTATTGTATGTAATGATTGAATTGCTTGATATATTAATTTCTTGTGTGCTTGGTGATCTTTGTGAGATGAGTTCTATACCCGAACTCGAGTGCACTTAGGATAGGAGAATGGCGTAGTCTTGTCGACTTGTGTGGAGTTATTCCATAGCAAGTTGACTTGCGAGTCCATTCACTTGGTGGAGGTCATGTTGGGATCAATAATGTCACACAAGTAAGTTGTGGTTAGACATTACTTTTTCCAATATAGACCTTAGAAGCCAAGGACCTTAGTTTACCAAACCCATCTTGGCCTATTTTTAGGATGTAGTGCGGAAGTCGTTCAAATGTAAGATTTGATACGATTGTTACGCGATACTACACTCATAAGAGTCTCTCTTGAGAATATTTTTGGAATATGAGTAGTTGTTTCTCCGATAATATTCGAAAGATGGGATGATGACTATGGGAACCTCTTGTAGAACATGTTTGGCAGGTTTAAACCCTAGTACACTCCCTTTGGGTGGTTCTTAATCGAGACTCCATGCTCATGACTTGCAACAAACCCTTGATTCATGGTTGATCCGTTCATGTATCCTTAATATCAATGGAACTTGGGTGTTGATAAGGTGTAAACCATAATCCACCAAAATGGATGATTGATATTAAGGATAATATGATCCATCCCATGACTTTTGTTTGGTGTGCTTTGCGTGATCCTTGAGTGTGATTGTTGCATTCATGCATTCATCTGCATCCATATCATCAATAATAAAGAAAATTTTCAAGGAAGTTAAGGGGTTTATTTGCAAAATTTCAGACATGGAAAGACAAAGAAGGAATACAAAGAAGTACAACTTCAGACAGCCAGATTTGAAAGAGTTAAGGAATCTGACATCCTATGTACTAGATCCCTTGGGTTTCAAAGCTCGTTTTGGGAAGCTTCTTCCTCTTTTGACTACTCAGGTGGATGAAGGTCTGATGAGCGTATTGGTGCAGTTTTATGATCCCTTATACCGTTGCTTCACGTTTCCGGACTTCCAGCTTTTGCCTACCCTTGAGGAGTATGCCTATTGTAAGACCCCAATTTTGTCCCTAAGATCCCTCATAGCATCATAGCATTGCATTGCATAGCCTCAAGGATCATTGAGCATCTTGGCTTCCTTTCCCTTTGGGTGGGACTTCCTTGTGAGTGGTTTGAGATCACCAGGCATGCTTGAATTGTATATCATTGCTTTTCTTGTTTTATACACTAACCAAAAGCACAAAACTATGTCATTTACTTTTTTGTTTTGTAGCACTAAGCAATCACGGGTCAAGCATTTCAAGAGCATCCTTTGTGCAAGAGCTGAGATATTTTTCCTTGGTATGAAGACCACATGATCATTACAAAGAGCTTACATGAGCCAGAGTTCCATTTTGGAGCAATTTCATCAAGTGATAAAGGCCCAAGTTCATCAATACATTTCATGGTCATCTGAAGACCAAATAGTCAACTGTGCAGTCAACTGATGGCTTTGAGGTTGGGGAAATGATTTAAACACCTCATTCATGTTCAAATGAAGTCTATTTGTCATTTCAAACATCTATCTTGAAGATTTTGAAGTCATGGCAAAAGTTTCCAAAAATGGAAAGTGACCTGTAGTTTCAAGTTTCCAAAAATGGCAAGTTTTCAGTTCACATTCAACTTGACTTGTCAACATCAAAGAAACTTCAAATGGATTTTTGGTGAACATGAAAGTTGTAGATATTTGTCTCCCCTTTCCAAAAAGTCCTATTTCATGTTCATATGATAATTGGTTGAGAAGTTATGGCCAAATGATCACAAGGTGTGCATGGAAGTTCAAAGTGACATAACTTTTGAAACAAAGCTCCAATTTGGTCCATTCTTTTTGCAAAATACTCCTCATGACCAATACTTCTCAAAACAAGCCTTGCCATGCATGAAAGAGGCTTGTATGCCCATTATTTCACATGTGTTCATTTTGGAAGGAAATTCCATAATTCAAATTTGGTGTATGATACAAGAAAAACAACCATTCCATCATGACCATTGGATGATTTTAAGTAAATTTGAAGCTCAGCATGGAAAAGATCACATGTAGCATGTGCATGGGAACTTCATGTGCATTTTTTACAATTGCCTTATAACTCCTTAATCATGATTAAACAATGCCTAATTGGGTTTTCAGTGTCATTAGCACACCATATAAATACCAAACCCTAATCTCAATTGCACAAGAACAGAATTTCAGATCTAGAATTTCCATTTTTTCCTCCAATTTTCTCTCTCTTCTATTTTCTTTTTTCTTCACACAAACACCAAATCTCTTTTCATATTCTTGCTCCTGGTGTAATTCTGAGCAAGAATCATCATCTGGATTGGACAATTGAGCTGGATTTCGAGCAGATCGAGTGCACTTTCATGGAAATGGAATTTTGAAATTGCACTATATTTAGGTGGTTTCAAGTGGTGATTCTTGCACAAAGCTTCAAGGCAAGGTTAAGGAAGAAGATCTGGAGATTTTGAGAGCCTGAGGACATGAATTCAGAGAACTGCATTTCAAGTAAGTGAAAATTCGATCTACTCCTTTTGCTGTTTTCTTGTGATAGTTGTGTAGATCTCACTTAGCTGAGCATACTGATATGTTTAGATTCGAAAATGGATGAGAAATGAACATGTATGATGAACTTAAAGTTTTGATGTCAAAAGTGTTTTACTTCGATCCAGAAATTATAGCATGAATTAGGATTAATGAATATGATATTTGAGATCCTTGTTGAATGCTGGTTCGAATGGTGTATGATACATGCATTTCTGGAAATTTTTGTTGGAGCTCCGCCGTGGATTTGGTCGGAGAAGATGATCGGAGAATAGCTCCGCCGTCTGGTTCGTTTGCTAGGGTTTTGTCTATGTGGCTACTGACTGTGTGCTTGCATGTCTGTTCCATTGGCCATGATTCGTTTGACCTTGCCACATTATTTTTGAATGCTGATGTGTGTTGATGACACATTAATGAAACGCGGCGTTTCATTTAGCCTGCGTGTTGCCATGCGTGTTTGCTTGCTTGTCCATTCCATTGGTTCTTCTTGTTTTGACTCTGCTTGCGTGTGCATTGACTGATGAGGTGTATGCTGATTGTATTTAATGACGTTGTGCGTTTTTCCTTTTGAATCTGAGCCGTGGATGTGTTTAGCGCGCGTGATCATGTGGCTCATGTTAATTCTGAGTTTATTTGAATTTTATTTTTTCCCTCCATTTTATTTTGTTATGCATATTATTTTGTTCATCTTTAAAAAAATTCATTAAAAATTGAAAAATGCTCCAAATTAACTCCAATTTCTTTTCATAAATTTGTTTTAATGTCTAGTTTTTTATAGGATTATTTTCATGAATTGTTTGTTACTGGATTTTTATTTTGGAATTTTTGATTGAACCTTGTGATATATTGATATGTTGTGTTCATTGCTTTGTGCAACCTTCATCCTTGATCCAATTGATCTGATATTTTGTGTGCTTAATGTTCACTCATGATATGATTTTTGATAATTGGTTTGGAATTTTTATCATAGGCTATCACTGTTTTTGACACATGAAGATATAATGTGACAATTTGTGTCACATTTTGGACATTGCATTTGTGAATTTTTGTTCATCTATCATTTGAACTCTTCTGGATTTGATATTTTTCACATTGCTTGTTCATAACATGAGAAACTTGCATAAAGAATTTCATAATCATTACAGGCTTTTCTGATTTGATTTGGATTTTCTAATTTGGATGTCCATTTTGGGCTCACTTATTGGCCTTTGCATAGCATGAACCATTTGAGCTATTTGCTTTTTGAATTGATGCTGGTCCTTTTGAGAACATTTTATGACATGTTTGAATGTGCATTGTGCAAAGGATTGACTTCTATTTTGATCATTTGATTTGGTTTTGGACCTAGTCTTTGTACTAGTGTTTTGTACATAAACTAATTGTGCTTTGTGTTTCAGGTTTGGACATTTAGCATTGATGGTTGGTTTGGTCTCACTTTGTGAGATGCAAATGATTTGAATTCTAACTTGTGTTTGTTTTGTAGGATTCTAAGTGATAGGCTTGAGCTCATTTGAGTGCTTGAGCATTGTTCATTGAGTTGTGTACAGTTGGATGGTTTCACTGTTTGTTTTCTGATTGGTTGTCTGAGATATTAACTGTTTATCTTTTGTACAGGTACATTAGTTGCTTGCTTTTAGCTCTTGCTTGAGCTTTGGGATTGTGGTTGATACAGCACTTAGGTAGCTATTCTCTTACTCCATGTAGTCTGGAAGTCCTGTCACCTTTTTGGCAGGCATTTTGCTGGCAAGTCCTCCTTAAGAGGCTTTGTTTGTGTTTGTTTACATTTGTGCCAAAGACCTCCAAGTGATGCATGTGCTACTTGATAAGTCCTCCTAAGTGAAGAGGCAATTGACGGATAGAAGGGATTAGTAGCCAATCCCCCGTTATTCAGTGAGTTGTTCATTATGCTCGCACTACGTGCTGATGCTTTTGAACAAGTACCCAAGATCTTTGTCCAGTGTCTATCAAGTGGAATAGGATCTCACTTTATGGATCCCCACGCTTTCTTTATCATGAGCTCACCCAGGCCAGGGTTAAGAGCATGAGGTCTCATCCTCATTTCCATTTTGATCAGCTTCACCCTAACTCTCAATGTTAGTGGTTAAGAGCTACAAACTACCCTTGTACAGTTTGGCTTGTTTGTCGAGGTTGATATGACCCCTCTTGACTAAAGCCTACCCTTTGGTTTGAAGCCTCTTGTATGTATATAGCGTGTGATGATTGTTTGCATGTTTGCTTTTGCATGATCGCTTTTGACATTTGTTTATTATTGTTAGGAGTCGGATTTAAGTCCATATATTGGCATTCTGTTTCCATTTTTGTTGTTAGGAGTCGGATATAAGTCCATGTATTGGCATTCTGTTTCCGTTTTGCTGACATGAGTCGGGTGTAAGTCCATATATTGGAAGCTTGTTTCCTTTCATTTGAGGATCTCTTTTGAGACTTGTGTGATTTGCTTTTGCCTTGTGCTTGCTTATTTCAAAGGAACTTACTTGGATCATCTCTATGATCTCAAGAGAGGAACTCCTAATGTGGTTTCATTTCTTAACCTCTCACCCTTCCACCTTCATTTCTCCTCCTTAACCCAAACCAAAAAACTTTTTGTGCAAACATTTGACTTTGTTTTCAACATTAGAAACCTAAGCCTTATGCTTTTGATTTTCAAACTTTCTTTTCATAATACTCATTTTGAATTGAATCTTTAAGTCAACTTTGACCATTTTGTACATACTTCTAATTGGTAAATGTAACCCATTCAAATTTCTTTTGTGGTTCCATGTCCACTTCTTAATCAAATTTTTCATAACCTTTTGCTATTAGGTTTGAGTTATATTTGTGGTAGATGTAATACTCACCTTTGTCCTTAGTGATGGACAATGAGCCTTCCATGCTTATTATAGGGTTAACCCCTCACTAGCATGTTGAAGCTATCCTCACATGGTGGACTTGTGGTTTTTCAGGTTGAGTTTTCTCCCTTTGATAACAAAAGACCTTAAGGCTTTTGGACCAATCAATCCACTCATTTGTTTTGAAATTTTTTACCCGAACTACGAGGTTTTGATCCTAATCTTTTCATAAGAGGGTATGTAGGCAATGGGTTTATCCATCCAAACACAAAATATAAATAAACTTGTATATTCTTTTCTCATCTCTTCAATCATGTTTGCACAAATAATTTTTTTCATAAATAATAACCTTTGCAACAAGAGTGAAAAGGGTTCCCTAGGAGTACCTAGGATGTTTTGGGTGCCTAACACCTTCCCATTGCATAACCAACCCCCTTACCCAAATCTCTGTTTCTTTTACTAGTTTTGTTTGTAAAACTTTTAGGTTTTTGTTCGCTTTCTAACCATTCCTTTGGATAAATAGAAGTGTGATGGCGACTCGACTTTGTATGATTTACCTTGGATTTAGTCAATATCTCCAATGGTAACGAATACACCGCTACACCTATCTCGTGGGTATACCTATTTTGGATCAGTTGTCGCTCAGTGGCTTGGAGAGTATTCCTACTTCTCGAGAGATAGCAGACATGTTGCACATAGATGAATCTCTGATTGGTGCTCATATGACTACCAAAGGTGGAATTCAAGGTCTCCCTTCTGAGTTCCTCATTGCTCAAGCTACTGTTTATGGGAAGGCCATGAGTGAGGATGACTTTGAAGCCATATTTGTACTTCTCATCTATGGATTGGTATTGTTCCCCAACATCGACAAGTTTGTGGATGTGAACACTATTAGGATCTTTTTCGCTCTTAATCCCGTTCCGACTCTGTTGGGTGATACCTATTTCTCTTTGCATATGAGGAATGAAAAGGGTGGTGGTGCCATTGTGTGTTGTGTGATACCTATTTCTCACTTACCTCAGACGGTCGCCTTCAAGGAGAATAAGGGATGTCTACGGTGGTCTACGAGACTTAACTCTCTCACTAATGATGATATCTCTTCGTATAACCGTGTATATGATGGTGTGCAGATTATCGACTCTTGTGATGAGTTTTCCAATGTACCTCTTCTTGGTACATGTGGTGGGATTAACTACAACCCTGTTGTAGCACATCGTCAGCTTGGGTTCCCCCTAAAGGGTAAACCTAATAACATTCTGTTAGAAGGTGTGTTCTTTCAGAAGGGTAAAGATCCCCAAGGCTTGAAGGGCAGAATGGTCCGCGCTTGGCGCAAAGTCCATAAGAAAGGAAGGAAGGAGTTGGGTCCTAAGAATTGCATTGCTTTGGAGCCTTACACTGCTAGGGTAAGGAAGAGAGCATCTGAGTATCTCATGCCTTACGAATATCCGAGACCTACACCTTTGGTTGTGGCTGGGGCTTCAACCTTCCCTAACCAAGGAGTAGAGGAGTTGAGAGACGAAGATCGTTCACGTGCCTGGATCCGTGAAAGGGAAGAGTTGCTTCAGTAGATTAAAGAGAAAGATGCTTTGATAGAGTTCCTCGAGCATCAGGTTATTGATGATCCTAATGATGCATGGACTTCTCTACTTCCCCAGTCTTCCAAGTTTTGGAAGAGGAGATATGATCGACTCGCCAAGGAAAAGGCAGATATGGAGGCAGCTTACGAGAGGGAAGTGAAGAGGCTTCGTGCAACTTATCTTCCTGTGTCCTGAGCATTAGATGATTGCTTATAGGGATCCATAGGATGATTATTTTCCTTTTCTCTTGTATATGATTGACAAATGTTGTACTTCTTTTCCCTGATATTATTCGATGAGATATTTCCATATGCGATAAAATGTTTAATATTTCCAAAATTTGCAAATAAAACCCTAGAGTTCCTTTGAAATAAAAAAACAAATCATACGCACAAGCACTGCATGCATCATATGCATAAGCAGGTTTTGTTCCCGGCTTCTGGTCCTGTGGTCTAACTCTATGCTCTTCATTTATTTTGAAGACAAGCTGACTCACCGGTACTACACTAGAGCCAACTCTTCCAGATTGATGGATCATCTCGAGCAAGAGAATCGTGAACTCAAAGAAGAAGTCGCCAGATTGAGTGCTTTGATGGAATCGTTCCTGGCTGCCCAGAGCCAGTCTTTTCCAACACCTTCAACTCCTCCCCAGAGGACAGTCATCTCTGAGATTGTTTCCTCAACTGTGCCTGCAGCCAGTGCACACTTTGTGCCGACATCCATGCCAGCCAGGTTTCCGTGGGGGATGCCTCCTAATTTTATGCCTGAGGGCCCTGCTCCAACTTTTGCTTCTATGCCGGCATCTAGCCCGGTCCTTGCTGTTCCTCCTCCTGTCGTGCAACCATATATCATTCTGAGCCGTCTGAGGGCCCAGATGTTCATGAGAAGATGGATGCTATGAACGACCAATTTCTTGAGTTGCGCAAGGAATTGAAGACTCTTAGAGGAAAGGATCTCTTTGGCAAGTCTGCTGCCGAATTATGCTTGGTTCCCAATGTGAAGATTCCGGTGAAATTCAAGGTCCCTGACTTTGAAAAATATAAAGGGAACACCTGTCCTCTCAGCCACCTGGTCATGTATGCCAGGAAGATGTCTACTCAAACTGATAATGACCAGTTGCTCATCCACTACTTTTAGGACAGTCTGTCCGGTGCAGCTCTGTGTTGGTATATGGGGCTTGATAGTGCGAACATCCGATCCTTCAATGACCTTGGCGAAGCCTTCGTCAAGCAGTACAAGTATAATGTGGATATGGCTCCCGCTAGGGATCAGTTAAGGGCCATGTCCCAGAAGGACAAGGAAACGTTTAAAGAGTACGCCCAGAAGTGGCGAGAGTTGGCAGCACAGATCGTGCCTCTGCTAGAAGAGAAGGAAATGACCAAGATCTTTCTCAAGACCTTGAGTTCATTCTATTATGAGCGGATGATTGCTAGCGCTCCTTCTGACTTCACCGAGATGGTGAACATGGGGATGCGTCTAGAAGAGGGGGTTAGAGAAGGACGTCTAACCAAGGAAGAAGGCTCTTCTGCCAAACGTTATGGGGCGTTTGCAAAGAAGAAGGATGGAGAGGCATATGCTGTGACCTCCCATGTAAAACCTAGAAGACCCTCTGTGAGGAGGAAGACTGTGCGTCCAGCCGGTAACCAACACCAGGTGGCTCATATAGCACCTGTCTTCAGAGACAATCAACAATATCAGCAGCATATCAACAGTCAACAATTACCTCAGCAATATCAGCAACAACAGCACCGTCCTCAACAGCAGGCCTATCAGCCTCGAAACAGTAATCAAACCAACACGAGTTACGAGAGGAAAAAGGTCACTTTCGATCCGATTCCGATGACGTACGCAGAACTATATCCCTCTTTGATAGAGAGGAAGTTGATTACTCCAAGAGACCCACCAGCTATACCTGTTAACCCTCAGTGGTGGTATAAGCCTGAATTGCATTGTGTTTATCACTCTGGTGCTCTCGGCCACGACGTGGAGAATTGTTTTCCGTTGAAGATCAAGGTTCAAGACCTTGTAAGGTGTGGTATTTTGTGTTTTGAGGACATAGGTCCTAATGTTAAGAAGAACCCATTGCCCAAGCCTGGGAAATCTGTTAACATGGTCCAGGGCTGCCCTGGCAAGTACAAAGTCAAATATGTCAGTCATATTCGACAGTCTTTGGTCGAGTTGCATCGTTTGCTGTGTGATTACAGACATTATGAGCACGATCATAATAGATGCCGAATCTGCCCTGTTAACCGATTGGGTTGTCTCCAGGTGCGCAAAGATCTTCAGGAAATGCTGGATGAAGGAGTTATTGAGATCCTTCAGAATAGGAATGTTGACGAAGATGAGCCTGAGTTCAACGTAATTTCCCCAGTATTTCGGATACCCGAGCCTGTTATTATCAAGTACGATGGTAGCAAGCAGAAGGTTTCTCCTTCTTTGATCATCAAACCTGCCGATCTAGTGCCTTATTCTTCTGAAAAAGCAATTCCCTTCCGTTACAACGCTGTTGCTGTAGAAGATGGGAAAGAGATGCCTGTGCCATCATCCTCTGTTGTGAATATTGCTGACATAAGTGGTTTGACCCGCAGCGGTCGCGTGTTTTCTGCACCACCGAAGCCTCAGGCTAAGGCTGATTTTGTTGAACGCCCGATTGGGAATGCGGTGAATTCTCTGAATCCGGCACCTGTTGTTAAACCCTCCTCTGTACTGAAAACTCCTGCTTCTGTTGGCCCGAGTGGTAATGTGAAAGAAGATTGTGATGAGATGCTGAAGCTCATCAAGAAGAGTGAGTACAACGTTGTAGACCAGCTTCTACAAACGCCATCCAAGATATCCGTGTTATCTTTGCTTCTGAATTCAGAACCACATAGAGAGGCTCTGCAGAAAGTTTTGGATGTGGCATATGTAAATCATGATGTCACAATAGAACAGTTCGATAGCATTGTTGCAAACATTACTGCTTGTAACAATTTGAGTTTCTGTGACTCTGATCTCCCTGAGGAGGGAAGAGACCACAACTTGGCTTTACACATATCCATGAATTGTAAAGACGACGCCATGTCCAATGTGCTGGTGGACACTGGGTCATCCTTGATTGTATTGCCAAAATCCACTCTCTCAAGATTGTCTTATCAAGGGCCTCCCATGAGGCAGAGTGGGGTTGTTGTGAAAGCTTTTGATGGGTCGCGTAAGACTGTGATTGGGGAAGTTGATCTCCCTATCAAGATTGGACCAAGTGATTTCCAAATTACCTTCCAGGTTATGGATATTCACCCATCATATAGTTGTCTCTTAGGTAGACCATGGATTCACGAGGCTGGCGCCGTGACATCCACTCTACACCAAAAGCTGAAATTTGTGAAGAATAAGAAACTGGTAGTGGTAGGGCGAGAAAAGGCTCTCCTGGTTAGCCACTTGTCTTCCTTCTCATACATAGATGCTGAGGATGAAGTTGGAACTCCTTTCCAAGATTTATCTATAGCTGAGCCTATTGAGAAGAGAACTCCTTCATTTGCTTCCTATAGAGATGCGAAATTGGCCATTGAGCGTGGTGCAATTGCTGGTCTAGGAAAAATGATTGAGCTGGAAGACAATAAGTCTCGGGCTGACATTGGCTTTTCTTCTGGGGTCTTCAATGAGAAAGGGTTGTTCAAGAGTGGAGGTTTCATCCACACTGGTCAGGAGGAAGAAGCGGCTGCTGTCTTGGAAGAGGATGCAGAGGATTCTGACAATTTCATCATCCCTGGAGGGATCTGCAACAATTGGGTCGCTGTGGATTTTCCTACAGTCGTCCACAAGAGAACGTAGTGATCGCTTTGTTTAAAAACCCTTCTCCCATGCCAAAAGGAGAAGTGATGACATTGTTGGCAGCATAAATACAATGATATTTTCATTCAATAAATTCATGTTAAATGTTTGTTTTTCCAATTATTTTCCCTTTTTGCTTTTTGCATGAAATTGGTGATCACATAAAACCCTAAAAAAGGAATAAAATCAATCTTTTCATCTGCATAATGATTTGCCTTGTATGATTTCTAAAGCTTTTCATATCCAAAATCATTATGCAGGTTGATTTATAAACCCATTGAACATAATGATCCAACGCCATCTCCCAATTTTGAATTCCCTGTATTCGAGGTAGAGGAAGATGATGTTGAAGAGATTGCTGATGAGATTACCCGTCTACTTGAACATGAAAAGAAGATCATTCAGCCGCATCTTGAGAATCTGGAAACAGTCAACTTGGGGTCTGAGGATTGTGTGTGAGAAGTGAAGATTGGGGCACTCCTGGAAGAATCTGTTAAGAAGGGGTTGATCGAATTGCTACGAGAATATGTCGATATCTTTGCTTGGTCATATGAAGACATGCCGGGTCTAGATACAGATCTTGTGCAACATTTCCTGCCCTTGAAGCCTGAGCGCGTGCCTGTGAAGCAGAAGCTCAGAAGAACTCATCTTGATATGGCAGTGAAGATCAAAGAGGAAGTTCATAAGCAAATTGATGCGGGGTTTCTGGTGACTTCTACATATCCTCAGTGGGTGGCCAATATTGTGCCCGTGCCTAAGAAAGACGGAAAAGTCTGGATATGTGTGGACTATAGAGATTTGAATAAAGCTAGTCCGAAAGATGATTTCCCTCTACCACATATTGATATGTTGGTAAGCAATACAACTAAATTCAATATCTTCTCATTTATGGATGGATTTTCCGAATATAATCAGATTAAGATGGCACCCGAGGATATGGAGAAGACAACATTCATCACACCTTGGGGAACATTCTGTTATCGAGTGATGCCCTTCGGTTTGAAGAACGCCGGAGCCACCTACCAACGAGCTATGACTACCTTGTTTCATGATATGATGCATAAGGAGATTGAGGTATATGTTGATGATATGATTGCTAAGTCGAGAACGAAAGTTGAGCATGTAAAGCACCTGTTGAAGCTTTTTCAGCGTTTTAGGAAGTACAAGCTTCGTCTGAATCCCAACAAGTGTACATTTGGAGTCCGTTCTGGCAAGTTATTGGGCTTTATTGTCAGCGAAAGAGGTATTGAGGTTGATCCTGCAAAGGTAAAAGCAATACAAGAGATTCCTGCACCCAAAACTGAGAAGCAAGTCCGAGGCTTTCTTGGCCGCTTGAATTATATTTCCAGATTCATATCCCACATGACTGCCACATGTGCGCCGATATTCAAGCTCCTCCGGAAAGATCAGTCTCATGATTGGACCGAGGATTGCCAGAAAGCTTTCGATAGTATCAAAGAGTATTTGTCTGAACCTCCAATCCTCTCTCCGCCTATGGAAGGAAGACCTTTGATTATGTATCTGACAGTTCTTGAAGACTCGATGGGTTGTGTCCTAGGTCAGCAAGATGAATCAGGAAATAAAGAGTATGCTATATACTACCTGAGTAAGAAGTTCACTGATTGTGAGTCTCGATACTCAATGCTTGAGAAGACATGCTGTGCTTTGGCTTGGGCCGCTAAGCGTTTACGCCAGTATATGATAAATCACACAACTTGGTTGATATCCAGAATGGATCCAATCAAGTATATATTTGAGAAGCCTGCTTTAAATGGGAGGATTGCCCGTTGGGAGATGTTGTTTTCTGAGTATGATATTGAGTATCAAGCTCAGAAGGCTATTAAAGGTAGTATCTTGGCTGACCACTTGGCACATCAGCCGATTAAGGATTATCAGTCAGTTCAGTACGACTTCCCAGATGAGGAGATTCTGTATTTGAAGATGAAAGATTGTGACGAGCCTACACTCGACGAAGGGCCAGAGCCTGGTTCTAGATGGAGTATGGTGTTTGATGGCGCTGTAAATCAGTATGGAAATGGTATTGGGGCAGTAATCATTACTCGTCAGGGCACACATATTCCTTTTACAGCAAGGCTAACTTTCAAATGCACGAATAATATGGCTGAGTATGAGGCCTGTATTATGGGGTTGGAAGAATGCATATATCTAAGGGTCAAGCATCTTGATGTTTATGGTGATTCGGCCCTCGTTGTCAATCAGATTAAGGGTGAATGGGAAATGAATCAGCCTGGTCTTATTCCATACAGAGATTATGCAAGGAGGATTTCAACGTTCTTTATTGAAGTTGACTTCCACCATATTCCTCGAGATGATAATCGGATGGCATATGCTCTTGCTACGCTTGCTTCAATGATTGTGGTTAAATATTGGAATGAAGTTCCCAATATCACTGTGATGCGCTTGGATAGACCAACTCATGTGTTTGTAGTTGAAGAAGTGAAAGATGATAAGCCATGGTATTATGACATCAAGTGTTTCCTCTAGAACCAGGTTTACCCGCCTGGGGCATCTGTGAAAGATAGGAAGACCTTGAGGAGATTGTCAGGTAGTTTCTACCTCAATGGCGAAGTGCTTTATAAGAGAAATTTTGACATGGTTCTGCTCAGATGCGTGGATAGACACGAAGCAGACCTGTTGATGACTGAGGTCCATGAGGGTTCATTTGGTACTCATTCCAATGGACATGCCACGTCTAGAAAGATGTTGAGAGCAGGCTACTATTGGCTGACAATGGAGTCTGACTGCTGCAAATATGTGAAGAAATGCCACAAGTGTCATATTTATACGGATAAGATTCATATTCCTCCGACACTTCTGAATGTGATTTCATCACCATGGCCTTTCTCCATGTGGGGAATTGATATAATTGGCATGATTGAGCCGAAAGCGTCCAATGGACACAGATTTATTCTCGTAGCAATTGATTACTTCACTAAATGGGTTGAAGCGACATCATATGCAAGTGTGACCAGGCAGGTGGTCGTGAAGTTTATCAAGAATCAACTCATATACCATTATGGTGTGCCAGATAAGATCATTACTGATAATGGATCTAATCTGAATAACAAGATGATGAAAGAGCTGTGTAGTGAGTTCAAGATTGCACACCATAATTCTTCTCCTTATAGACCCAAGATGAATGGGGCTGTTGAAGCTGCTAATAAGAATATTAAGAAGATTATCCAAAAGATGGTTGTTACATACAAAGATTGGCATGAGATGCTGCCATTTGCTTTACCTGGATATCGTACATCTGTCCACACTTCAACAGGGGCAACCCCTTTCTCTCTTGTTTATGGCATGGAGGTCATACTCCCAGTAGAGGTGGAGATCCCATCAATGAGAGTCTTGATGGAGGCCAAGTTGACTGATGTTTAATGGGTTCATAGTGTAACACCCCAAAATTTGCCCTCCTTATTCACGCATTCATTTTTAGGTCATTTAACATTAAATACATTGCATTTCATCATGTCAATCGGGATTAGCTCTAAGAAGCTTGAACATCATCCAGGACACTTTGTGGTTTCTATTTAGATGATCAGTCAACACAAGGGAAAGACTTGAGTTACTTCCAACAGGGGTCTATTCGTCAGTCAAAACGTTAATCTTAAAGGAGTAAAGGTTTGTTCATGAGTTGTCATGCTCGCTAGGCGAAGCCCACGTGTTATGCAAACAAAAACAAAAAAATAAATAAATAAAGAAATAAAGAAATAAAATATAATAGAAAAATCTTGGACTTGGACCTCTCTCAGTTGAGCCCACAAAGCCATGAAAATCAGGTTATAAAAGAGGGAGAACAGACAGAAAAAGGAAGGGAAGCAAAACACTCTGAGGTGTCCTTGGAACAAAACCCTGGACAAAACCTGAAGAGAAACCTAGACAGAGAGAGTGAGAATTAATCTGCAGCAACCTCCACGCAACTCTGAAAGGTTCATTCTGACTCACACACTTTCAGCTCAAGCAAACCCTAACATTGGTTTGCAAATCCAGCCGTGCCATTTGATTTCAACCGATCTCTCCAATCAGGTTTGCCCTATATCCATCATCTTTATGCCTTTAATTTGAATGCTCTAAATGTATGAGGTATTATGGGTGAATTTGATACCCTTTTGATGCATGTATTTGACAAGAGGTTTAGGCCTCCTACCCTTGGTTGCTTTTTGTGAGCTTTTTGTGAATTATAATGGCATGATTCATGTGGTTACATTTTGATTTGGGGTCAACTCTGGGTTACCCTATTTTGTTTCTCTAACCTGTTTGTTGAGTTTTGTTTTGTGAGGGCTCATATGACTCTTGAAGA
Source organism: Lathyrus oleraceus (assembly GCF_024323335.1). Taxonomy (NCBI): domain Eukaryota; kingdom Viridiplantae; phylum Streptophyta; class Magnoliopsida; order Fabales; family Fabaceae; genus Lathyrus; species Lathyrus oleraceus. The sequence goes on along the minus strand of NC_066581.1, from coordinate 119,217,960 downwards.
GATGGTTTGCCTGGTGTTCCACTTTATTTGTGGGATACCGCCTGGAGGTTTCATTCCGATTACCTGTACTGACTCACTTTTTTTGATGGTGTTAGCTTGGGAGGATCTCATGGTTTCCTTGTTTCGTTAGTTACTGTTACTTCAGATCTTTATCCGTGTGGTACTTTTACATTTTCCCGTATTTTTTACCGCTTTCTTAGCTGGAAGACCTCGATAGAGGGCAATGTTTTGTGTGTTTACTTTAGGAAGGTTCCTTCGTCTAGGATTTCCCTTTTGCCTAAGCGTTCCTAAAACCCAAACAAATTCATTGATTTTTCTTCTCCTAAGAACACGTTAACTCCTTCTACTACAGGCGAGTAAGTCTCCAAAGGTCGAGCATCCGGTAGATTGCGTAGTAACGTCGTTAGTCCAAAACCCAATCCATAACCCCGTAGTTAGCCGAACTATGGCTTGCTCTGATTCTCATTTCAGATGAGATACGTAGGCATAAGACGCGATGTCTTAGCGAGCACAATTACCCTTAACCCCTAGGTAGCCGAGCTACGAAGACTCTAATTCTCATATTCAGATGAGATACGTATGTAGTGGATGCGACATCCGTGCGAGTCATTTTCTTTCGACCCCCCTTTTTCAGTAAATAACACATTAGATAAACCCACACCCTTTAGATAAGAACTAGAAAAGTGGATCCCGTAGAGTACTACGGATGCGTAGGGGTGCTAATACCTTCCCTTCGCATAATCGACTCCCGAACCCAAGATTTGGTTGCGAGACCCTCTCTTGTCCTTTCCTTTTTCCAGGTTTACTTCGAGCGTTTCCTTTCCCTCCTTTGGGATAAATAACGCACGGTGGCGACTCTCCTGTCTTTCTTCGCCGGTTGTTTTTTTTCGCATTCCATTTTTCAGGTTGCGACAGCTGGCGACTCTGCTGGGGACACGGTTTCCCTAAGCGAGTCCCTCCTAGGTTTTGTAGGTTGTTTGTTTATTGAGTGTTTATTCTTTTGTACAGTTATTTATCTTTCAGCATTTACCTGCTTTATTGCATTGTGTACATATGACTGCCGTATCTGCTGGTTCTGTTTGTGAGATGAGTTCTATACCCGGACTCGAGTGCAATTAAGATAGGAGAATGGCATAGTCTTGTTGACTTGTGTGGAGTTATTCCTTAGCAAGTTGACTTGCAAGCCCATTCACTTGGTGGAGGTCATGTTGAGATCAATAATGTCACACAAGTAAGTTGTGGTTAGACATTACTTTTTCCAATATAGACCTTAGAAGCCAAGGACCTTAGTTTACCAAACCCATCTTGGCCTATTCGTAGGACGTAGTGTGGAATTCGTTCAAGTGTAAGATTTGATATGATTGTTACACGATACTACACTCATAAGAGTCTCTCTTGAGAATATTTTTGGAATACGAGTAGTCGTTCGTCCGATAATATCCGAAAGATGGGATTATGACTATGGGAACCTTTTGTAGAACATGTTTGGCAGGTTTAAACTTTATTACACTCCCTTTGGGTGGTTCTTAACCTAAACTCCATGCTCGTGACTTACAACAAACCCTTGATTCATGGACGATCCGTTCAGGTATCCTTAATATCAATGAAACTTGGGTGTTGATAAGGTGTAAACCATAATCCACCAAAATGGATGGTTGATATTAAGGATAACATGATCCATCCCATGACCTTTGTTTGGTGTGCTTTGCTTGATCCTCTTAATTTCTCTCCAGGCAGTGCAACTTGACAGATGTTCAAGCGGATCCAGCCATCCTGATTGACATGCCATTGCATTGCATAACATCATTCGCATATTTGCATCCAACATCTCATGCTTATTCATTTGCAGGGTATTCCCTTTTTAAAGGGGGGCCTTAAAATTGAATAAGCATTGCATCGCATACCATGCATACTAACCCTTGTTTGTTTTGCAGGTGTCACCGCAGTGTCTAATGTTTGTTCCCTGTTTCAGGCAGTTATTGGTCCCAAGCGAGTTCACAGGTACCCGACAAAGGAAAACCGTCCACGACTAGCAATGGACCAGATATAGAAAGAACTGTCTGATATGCGTGAAAGGATGGATCAATTCATGACATTGATGACTGGTATGGCAGAAGGCCAAGAAAAGCTGAGGGAATTGGTTGAGCAACCGAGGCCTGATCCAGAGGTGGAAATACCAAGTGCTGAGGGGAACACTGATAACCCCGTGAACACTAGAAACGCGGGTAACACAAATGTTGATGGAAACCCGGGTAATGTTAGCAACACGGGAAATGTTGGGAATGGTATTGGCGGAAGGTACAATGTGAATCAAGGGATTTGGATTAACGGGCGCCCCGTTACTGAAGATTGTCAGTATGATCAATTTTCTTTGCACGACGAAGCTCATGAGACCACTCGCCGTATGGATGAGCTTGCTGAGAAGCTCAAATCTTTGGAGTCTCAAAATTCCTTAGGTTTTAATGTCACAAATATTGGTTTGTTTCAAGGAGTAAGGATCCCTCACAAGTTCAAACCCCCAACTTTTGAGAAATACAACGGGGCTTCTTGCCCACGCACTCATCTCCAATCTTATCTGGGAAGGTTGGAAGCTCACACGGAAGATGAAAAGCCGTGGATGTACTATTTTGAAGACAATTTAACTGGAGCTTCTCGTGAATGGTATTCTCATTTATCTCGTACTACCATCAAGAGCTGGAAAGACTTGGAAGAGGCTTTTGTCAAGCAATATCAATACAACTTGGACATGGCTCCAAATCGGACCTTGTTGCAAGGAATGTCTCAGACTACCAAGGAAACCTTTAGAGAATATGCTCAGCGTTGGAGACAAATTGCTGCATCCGTCCAAACCCCTATGTCTGAAAGGGAGATGGCGGACATGTTCATGAACACTCTTCAAGGCAATTATATCGAGAGATTGGTTGCTTGCCTGTCAATCAGCTTTGCAGCGATAGTGATTGCTGGAGAAAGGATCGAGAGTCTGTTGAAGATGGGCCGAATTCAAGACAACAGTGCTTCCAACTCATCAGTTCCCAAGAAACCATTTGCTGGTAACGGTCAGCGAAGAAGAGAAGGTGAGACGAGCGTTGTATATGTCGGCAGAGGCAGGGGCAGAGGACGCCCTAATTATTATCAAGATCAAGTGGCCGCAGTCACTATTCCAACACCTGATCCTCAACCGCAGTATCATCCGCAACAACAACCCAGGTACAACAATCAACAACAAGGAGGTCATCCGGGTCAGCAGAGACCCTATCAACAACGTCCAAGGCAGGCGGACTGGGTCATTGAGCCAATCCCAATGCCTTATTTTGTATTACTTCCCAAGCTGATTGACATGAATCTGGTTACGTTGAGAACTCTGGCCCCACCGGTCGATCCCAACAATCTGCCTAGAGGTTATGATGTCAACGCCAGATGTGCTTTTCACTCCAACGCACCTGGCCATACTACAGATAATTGCAAGGCTCTCCAGCTAAAGGTACAAGATTTGAGAGATGCCCAGGCCATCAATTTTTCTCCGGTGCCTAAGGTTATCCAAAACCCGATGCCAGCTCACGTGGGCAGAGGATTAATGCTGTTGAACGTGGGGAAGCTTTGAATTTGGTTTCTGGTGTGACTAAAGTGAAGAATTCACTATCGGTGGTTAAAGACCGACTCTTGAAAGGACAGATTTTCCCGAGTTGTGGGGAAGAGTGCAGAAATTGTCATGCTGCCGAGAACGGATGTGACAGTTTGAGAAGGGGTATTCAGCAACTGATAGATGAAGGTTGTCTTCAGTTCGATCACACTCGTCCAGTGAAGAATGATGTGTCGACAATAACGTTTTATTTCACTCCTAAAGAAATATATGTTCCCGAGAGACCCGCTCCGACAACAATATATTTCCCAGAAAGTCCAGCACCAATTTACTCTGACAACCCTCAACCGACTTTGATTGGTCCGGTCACCATCACGGTACCAGGACCTGTTCTGTATGAGAAAGACAGTGCTATCCCGTGGCACTATGGGGCTGATATCTACTGTCAGGGGCAGAAAGTTAACGAAGAAGACATTGACATTGGTAGCTCCGCTTTAGACAATGTTGGAGGAATTGGTGGCTTCACTCGTAGTGGACGCCTATTTGCACCATCAACATTGCGCACGAATGCTGAAGCTGAGGCAGCTGCCAAGGCTAAAGGAAAACAGGTATCCACCGAAGAGGTTACTACCGAGGAAGCTCCTCCTAAGACCGCATTCGAGAAGGAAGTGGACGAGTTTATGAGGATTATCAAGAAAAGTGACTACAAGGTAGTCGACCAGCTAAATCAGACACCCTCAAAGATCTCCATTCTCTCATTATTGGTGTGCTCTGAGGCTCACAAAGCAGCCTTGTTGAAAGTACTGAATATGACCTATGTTCCCCCAGAGATAACTGTTGACCAGCTGGAGTCGGTAGTTTCGAATGTACACACTAGCCATGCGCTAGGTTTCACCGATTATGACCTAACATCTGAGGGCAGGAATCACAACAAAGCCTTGCATATCACAATGGAATGCAAAGGGACGGTGCTTTCCCGTCTTTTGGTTGATACAGGTTCTTCTCTGAATGTTCTCCCAAAGAAAGCCTTGATGAAGTTGGATTGCGATGACGCCACCCTAAGGCCGAGTAATTTGGTTGTGAGGGCTTTTGATGGCTCTAAGCGAGCTGTCTGTAGCGAAGTTGAGTTGCCAATTAAGATTGGACCGCAGGTATTCAAAAGTACCTTTTATGTGATGGATATCCAGCCTGCTTATAGTTGTTTGCTAGGTCGGCCCTGGATGCACGCTGCCGGTCAGATCGTCACCGTCTGTGGTGAAAAGGATATTTTTGTTAGCCACCTGTCTACATTTAAGTATGTGGAGATGGATGGCGAGATGCATGAGATGCTGTGTCAGGGCTTCGAGCCATAAACATCAGCGAGGTCGCGCCCGAAACTGTCTTTTCACCTGAGTCTGAGAAGGTCGGGACTTCTATCTCTTCATACAAGCAAGTTGTTGAAGTTGTTAAGGCTGGTAATGCCCAAGGATGGGGCAAATTTGTGGAGCCAATCATAAAAGAAGACAAGTTTGGATTGGGGTATACTCCGGGTCTCAGAAGAATTAAGTCGGTACTTTCTCCAGCGGGGGTTTGGTTTCTCCCCACACCGTCAATGTTGCAGATGAAGACAAGGCTGACAGCGACTGTGACTTAGATAGCTGGATTCGCCGGTGTGTCCCAGGAGAAAAGCTCGACAATTGGTCGTCTGAAAAAGTCGTCTGGTGTACTCTACTGAAGGAGTAATTTTTATTGTTTTCCTTTTATCACATGCTGTAACACCCCAAAATTTGTCCTCCTCATTCATGCATTCATTTTTAGGTCAGTTAACATTTCATATTGCATTTCATCATGTCAATCAGAATCAGATCCAAGAAACTTTATTTAAAAAAAATAATAATAATATAAAAAAAATTAATAATAAAAAAATTAAATAAATAAATAAATAAAATATAATAGAAAAATCTTGGACTTGGACCTCTCTCATTTGAGCCCACAAAGCCATGAAAATCAGGTTATAAAAGAGGGAGAACAGACAGAAAAAGGAAGAGAAGCAAAACACTCTGAGGTTTCCTTGGAACAAAACCCTGGACAAAACCTGAAGAGAAACCTAGACAGAGAGAGTGAGAATTAATCTGCAGCAACCTCCAGGCAACTCTGAAAGGTTCGTTTTGACTCACACACTTTCAGCTCAAGCAAACCCTAACATTGGTTTGCAAATCCAGCCGTGCCATTTGATTTCATCCAATCTCTCCAATCAGGTTTGCCCTATATCCATCATCTTTATGCCTTTAATTTGAATGCTCTAAATGTATGAGGTATTATGGCGGAATTTGATACCCTTTTGATGCATGTGTTTGACAAGAGGTTTAGGCCTCCTACCCTTGGTTGCTTTTTGTGAATTTTAATGGCATGACTCATGTGGTTACATTTTGATTTGGGGGGAAACTCTTAGTTACCCTATTTTGTTTCTCTAACCTGTTTGTTGAGTTTTGTTTTGTGAGGGCATATGACTCTTGCAGAGATGGTTTTCCTGGTGTTCCACTTTAATTGTGGGATACCGCCTGGAGGTTTCATTCCGATTACCTATACTGACTCACTTTCTTTGATGGTGTTAGCTTGGGAGGATCTCAGGGTTTCCTTGTTCCGTTAATTACTGTTACTTCGGATCTTTATCCGTGTGGTACTTTTCAATTTTCCAGTATTTTTACCGATTTCTTAGCTGGAAGACCTCGATAGGAGGCAATGTTTTTGTGTGTTTATTTTTTTTACAGGTTCCTTCGTCCAGGACTCCTTTTGCATGCGCGTTCCTAAAACGCAAACATTTCATTGATTTTTCTTCTCCTAAGAACACGTTAACTCCTTTTACTACAGGCGAGTAAGTCTCCAAAGGTCGAGCATCCGGTAGATTGCGTAGTAACGTCGTTCGTCTAAAACCCAATCCATAACCCCATAGTTAGCTGAACTACGGCTTGCTCTGATTCTCATTCCAGATGAGATACGTAGGCATAAGACACGATGTCTTAGCGAGCACAATTACCCTTAACCCCTAGGTACCCGAGCTACGAAGACTCTGATTCTCATATTCAGATGAGATACGTATGCAGTGGATGCGACATCCGTGCGAGTCATTTTCTTTTGACCCCCTTTTTTTTAGTAAATAACACATTAGATAAACCCACACCCTTTAGACAAGAACTACAAAAGTGGATCCCGTAGAGTACTACGGATGCGTAGGGGTGCTAATACCTTCCCTTCGCATAATCGACTCCCAAACCCAAGATTTGGTTGCGAGACCCTGTCTTGTCCTTTCCTTTTTCCAGGTTTACTTCGAGCGTTTCCTTTCCCTCCTTTGGGATAAATAACGCACGGTGGCGACTCTCCTGTCTTTCTCCGCCGGTTGTTTTTTTTCGCATTCCACTTTTCAGGTTGCGACACATGCATAAAAAAGTCTTACACTTTGACCAAGATGTAATGACTCATCTGTAGGGCCATCCATTTAGTTACATTTTGCAATTATTTTCATCATCAATAAAGGACAGTTTTTGCAAACAATTTTGGGTTCTCTTTCTTTCAATTATTTTTACTTTTACAAAAACGGCAATGTTTCTTTTTCATGTTTCTTTTTCGTTTTTCTTTCCAAAAAACACCTCGTAAAACTGATCTCTCGGATCTCACTGCTAACGACACTGCTATGGCCAAGTATGACTTCGACAATCCTATCTATCAAGCCGAAGAAGGGGCTGAGGAAGATTGGGAATTGCCTGAGGAGTTAGCCAGGGTGTTGAAACAGGAGGACCGAGCTATTACACCTTATCAGGAAGTGATTCAGACCGTCAACATTGGTACTGAGGACGACAAGAAAGAGATCAAGATCGGGGCCAGTCTACAGGCTGAGAGGAAAAGACCGTTGATCATGTACTTGACTGTGTTAGAAAGGTCAATGGGTTGTGTGCTCGGTCAGCATAACTAGTCAGGTCGAAAAGAGCATGCAATATACTACCTTAGCAAAAAATTTATCGACTGTGAACAAAGATACTCACTGCTCGAGAAAACTTGTCGCGCTTTGGCATGGGCTACTCGCCGACTAAGACAGTATATGTTGACTCACACGACTCTATTGATATCAAAGATGGGATCAAGTCAAGTATATTTTTTGAAAAGCCAGCAGGGCTGCTAGGTGGCAAATGATGCTGACAGAGTATGACATCCAATACACTTCATAAAAAGCCATCAAAGGAAGTGTCTTGTCAGACTATCTTGCCGCGCAACCGATTGATGATTACCAAGCTATGAGGTTTGACTTTCCTGATTAGGACATCATGTTTCTCAAATCGAAAGATTGCGAGGAACCACTCCCGGAGGAGGGGCCTGACCCTGAATCCAAATGGATTATGATGTTTGATGGGGCGGTCAACGTCAATGGTCGCGGAGTTGGTGCAGTGTTGATCATACCGGAGGGGGTTCATATTCCATTTTGTGCTAGAATAACTTTTCCTTGCACCAACAATGAAGTCGGACGAAGCAGAATGGGTCCGTTCTCGATACAATCAGCTAAGCCTAGTTGAGGAAAAGAGACTAGCAGCTATATGCCATGGCCAGCTATATCAGAGACGAATGAAGAGAGCATTTGATCAGAAAGTGCGCCCTCGGGAGTATCAATTCGGTGAATTGGTACTCAAAAGAATTCTTCCTCCCAACACAGATCACAGGGGCAAATGGACAACGAACTATGAGGGTCCATACATGGTTAAAAGGGTTTCTCTGGTAGAGCTCTGATGCTAACAACCATGGATGGCTAAGACTTCCCATCCCTTGTCAACTCAGACTCAACTAAAAAATACTTTGCATAAAATTGACCCGCTGGACAAGTAAAAAGAATAGTCCAGGCAAAAAAGGGCATCCCGACGAACCAAAAAAAGAATAAAGAGGTTCGGGCAAAAATTAGGGATATAAAAATAAAAATGTACACCCGGTGAGTCGAAAACCCGAAAGGGCGGCTCAGGCAAAAAAGGGTATCCCGGTGGATTGAAAACCCAAAAGGGCGATCCACGCAAAAGTTAGGGAATAAGCGAATGACTACAATCTGAGTTCACCTGTGTTCCATCACCGTTTCATTCAATCCGGCAATCTTCGAAGGTAAAAGATCGACTAATCATCCACTTCAGAAAGCAAGATGAGCAGAGCGTCTTGAGGACATACGAGCCATAGCAGAGTCAAAACTCGGTGGGACCCCGTTTCCACATTGCCATTAGGATAGTTTCTCTTGTTCAATTTATAGCGATCGCCTCTTTCCAAGGATCAGCTTCCTGATGTACTCGCCTATTCCTGGCACAAATTTTTCAACCAACAAAAATCGAATAATTCAGTTAAAAAGCCTCTTCATTTTTCATTTATCAGTTTGTTTGCAAAAGATGTCTGAATTCTTGAGGAAACATATTGCATCTGAATATAATGGTGGCTTTTGTAGATGATTTGCACAGGAAAACATTTAAAATTGCTTTGAATGTGTTTAATCTCGGACGGTGAATTCAAACCGAGTAATCCCCCGGGGCATACGTGTATGTTTTGGTTACAGGTCACAGGAACCGGATGCCAAGCCGTGAATCCCCATCCCCAAGCGGTTGACAAAGCCTCTCCTCTGCAGAGCAGGTTCCCTAGTAGAGTTGACAGTATCCAGACTGTATATCCCCAGCGGAGTCGACAGTGCCAGACTGTATCTTCCCAGCAGCAGCGGAGTAGTCGCATACCCAACAGACAAGAGGGTGGTGTTCCCAGTGTTCATCTCGTCCCCAGCAGATTATTTTTTTAACAGATTTGTTTTAATCCCCAGCCTGAGGACGATTAGCAAGTTCATATCCCCAACAAAGGTCGATTCCTATGACATTTCTCCAGGAAGTGCTTTCCTCACAGACTCTCCTCGCAGAGCCTCGCCAAGCAAAGTTTATATAGTTGATACTTCCCCAGCAAGGTCAACTTTTCAAAAAAGGCCGATTTATTTTCGGTTGTTCCCCGGTCCCGGCAGACGGATCGTTCCCCACAGAGCATTCAAGGATTGTTACAGCGATCCGCTCCCTGCCAGAGTTGCTGCCCCAAGCAGATTTTTTTTCTTTTGCACCATGCATAACATTTGCATTTGCATTTGCATGCATATCAAACATACACATAAGCTGATAAACAGGTTCTTCAAAGCAAACTGAAAAATTACTCTACAACCAAAGTCATGAGATTCGGCCAGAGGATCAAGGGTGACATGATTTCCAACAGGGTAAGACATTTGTTCATATTCCTGGCATGACTGTATCCTATTCCTCCGGAGCCTTTTGTGGTTTTTTTCCCGAGCAGAGTGCTTGTTGAGGTTATTCACCTCCCCTCGCCAGCAGAGCAGTGGTCTTCCCTCCTCAGCAGATGTGTTCTCTTTGGAAGGTTCGGTATTTGGTGGTTGATCCCCAGAATTCCTTCATTTCTTCAGCTAGATCCCCAGCGGAGTTGTTGGTGTGTTGGATCTTATCTATGATGATGTTATCCCCTGTAGAGATATTGCTGTTTCCTGGTATCTTTGATCCCCAGCGGAGTTGTTGGTGTGGTGGATTTTATCTGTGATGATGTTCACCACTCCCCCCTTCAGCGGAAGAGCGATCTTTTCTCCTCAGCGGGTGTGATTTCCTTGGTGAGTTTGGTACTTGGTGTTGGATCACCAGATTCCCCTTATCTCCCTCAGATGGATTTCCCAGTAGAGTTGCTTTTGTGGCAGTTTCTGCCTGTGCAATGAGTTCCTTTTCCCAGCTGAGACTGATGATTCATCCCTGCAGAGATTTTGTTGTCTCTGATCCCCGACAGATTGGATATTCTCCGGTGATCCTGGCTTTCTCTCTTGAGATGTAGTACCTGGTGGTTGATTCTTGGACCTGTGTGTGTTAGATATGTCTGTTTGTCAGCATTCATCATACATAAATCACACATATACATGCATAATTATAACGTTCAGATATTCATGTTGCATTCTTTGCCATATATCGTTGTTTGTTGTCTCCTGCTATTTGGTGATATATATTTCCCCAAGACGATGTGTGAGTCTGATCTCTCAATATAGAGTCAGCCCCTTTAAGCAGAAAGTGTTTATCTTTCCTTCCGCATTCCCCCACTGAGTTATATCCTCGTGGACGACGGTTGTTTTTGCTTCCTCCCAACACATATATTGGGATGGGTTCCCCTATTGAGTTATATCCTCATTAGGATGAGTCTTGATTCAGTTTGCCTTTTTGGTTTGATCCTAAATTGGCATCTTGTGACTGTCTCTGGTGTTTCCCTGTGGTAAATGAATAATTGCTCAGTAATCAATAATTATTCACCTTATCCTCAGCGGAGTTTGTGGTTTTCTACCCATATACCGGTAGTTGTAAATCCTACTTTCTTCCCCTAGCGGAGTTTGTGGTTTTCTACCCTTATACCGGTAGTTGTAAACCCTATGTTCCTCCCCTTGTAGAGTTAACCATTGTTGTTCATCCTAGTTGATGACAGTTACTCTTCCGTGGTTTCCTACCCAGTAACCGGTAGGTGTAATCCCCTCCTTGATGGTTATCTTCATCCAGTATTCGATGTTGATATTCCCTCTCATTCCTGGATAATTGCCTTGCGCTCGCAATTTATCCCCAGCGAGTCATTTTTCGTCTACCCTGTTGTTGTTGGTAACGATTGTTTCTCTCCTGAATTGGTCATCATTATATACCTCGTTTTGGTATCCCGATGCCTTTTCTTTTCGGTTGATTTATCCTTTATTAACCCAGTAACCGGTTGTGGATAATCTTCCATGCGAGTATACTATCTACGTTCTGACGGTAATAGATAGTATATCTCATGCACTCTTCGGTCGAAGCCTTTTGGTTCTTCCCTAGTTGAGTAAGATTCATTCCCCCTTTGCAGAGTTAACCATTGTTGTTCATCCTAGTTGATGACGGTTACCCTTCCGTGGTTTTCTACTCAGTATCTGGTAGATGTAATCCCCTCTTTGACGGTTATCATTATCCAATATTCGGTATTTATATTCCCTCCTTCTTTTGGATAATTGCTCTGATTAAGCAATTTTATCCCCAGCGGGTCCCCTTTCATTTACTGTTTGCCGGTAATGTTTGTTGCTCCCTTTGATTGGTCATCATTATATACCTAGTTTGGGTATCCCGATGCCTTTCTCTTTCGGTAGGTTTATCCTTTATTAACCCAGTAACCGGTTGTGGATAATCTTCCATGCGATCATATTATCTACGTTCTGACGGTAATAGATAATATATCTCATGCACTCTTTGGTCGAAGCCTTTTGTTCTTCCCCAGTCGAGTAAGATTCGTATTCCCTTTACGGAATCGGATGTCCATCCCATAATTGAGTTTGCGTTCTGCCCTCTTTTTGGATGATGAGTGTTTTGGGAATATTCCCCAATTCACGCTTTTGTTGGTCACCTATTATATGCCCAGTAACCGGTATCCTGGTGTTCCTTCCTTCTGCTCCCTATTATGACTTTGGTCCCCTGTGGAGTCAGATTTTCCTAAGTTGAGATATACCTTTTTAGGTCCTCCTCAGATGATTTGGTTGATTGATATCTCTCGCCCTTATACCAGTCTTAGATATTCACTCTTCCCGAGCTTGTTGTTCTCTCACCCTTATACCGGTGATCAGATCACATGTCTCTTTGAGCTTGTTACCCAGTAACCGGTAACACCTCATCCCGCTGCTCCCCCAGGAAAGTCTTTTTTAAGACATACCCAGCGAAGTCCCTTAGTGGATTGTCTGAGTCCGGATTTTTATCCGAAGTATCCATTGCGGATAGTTTTGCTGTGTTGGCATATTCCCCAATACATGCATTTTCCCCGGCAGGGATGTTTTATTCAAATCTTTCCCCAGCCTGAGTCCGGATTTTTATCCGAAGTATCCATTATGGATAGTTTTGCTGTGTTGGCATATTCCCCAATACATGCATCTTTGAGTCAGCTCGAGTCTTTCCACTGGATTTATTCCCTTTGGAAATTCTTTTCCCCAGCTTTGAGTCGTGACCTGCTCACGCAATTTATCTCCTTTTCTATCCCCATAAGAGTCCCCAGTAGAGTCTCTATCCCTAGTGAGTGTATTACTCCCATGGATTGTCAATTTCTCCCGATGTCTTTTCTTCTTTGTGGACACTTATCCCCACAGAGTTTTGTTTGTTTTGCATACATACATTTACATTATGAGGTCTCTTAGGGACCAAAATTTGTCTCTTTGTTATTATTTAAGCCCATTCTACCTCGTCGAGACGAAGATTTTAACCTTCACTTCTCCGGCTAGAATGACCTTAAATAGGGGCATCTGTAAGACCCCAATTTTGTCCCTAAGATCCCTCATGGCATCATAGCATTGCATTGCATAGCCTCAAGGATCATTGAGCATCTTGGCTCCCTTTCCCTTTGGGTAGGGATCTCTTGTGAGTGGTTTGAGATCACCAAGCATGCTTGAATTGTATATCATTGCTTTTCTCATTTTGTTTACTAACCAAAAGCACAAAAATATGTCACTAACATTTTTGCTGTAGCTTAAGCAATCACCAGGTCAAGGGCTTCAAGAAGATCCTTTGTGCAAGAGATGAGGTATTTTCTTGGGATGAGGACCACATGATCATTATAAGGAGCTTACATGAGCTAGGGTTTCATTTTGAAGCAATTTCATCAAGTGGTAAAGGCTCAAGTTCATCAAGACATTTCAAGGTCATCTGAGGACCAAAAGTTAACTGTGCAGTCAACTGAGGGCTATGAGGTGGGGAAATGAGTTGAGACACCTCAATCATGTTCAAATGAGGTCTATTATTCATTCTAAACTTCCATCTTGAAGATTCAAAGGTCATGGAAAAAGTTACTAAAAATGGAAAATGACCTATAATTCAAAGTTTCCAAATTTGGCAAGTTTTTGGTCCACATTTAACTTTATCAATGTCAAAGAAGTTTCAAATGGATTTTTGGTGAGCATAAACGTTGTAGATCTTTGTCTCCCCTTTCCAAAAAGTCCTAATTCATGTCCATATGATGAATGGTTGAGGAGTTATGGTCATTTGATCACAAAGTGTGCATGGAAATTCAAAATGGCCTAACTTTTGATACAATGCTTCAAATTGATTCATTCTTTTTGCAAAATGATCCTCATGTTCAAGACATCTCAAAATGACAGCATTTGGCTCAACTATGCAAAGGAATCATGGCTTGTATTCTCACTATTTCACACATGTGCATTTTGAAGAAAATATTCATAATTCATTTTTGGCTTAAGGTGCAAGCAAACCAACACTTCCATCATGACCATTGGATAATTTGGAGTGGATTCAGACCCTTGCATGAGAAAGAGCACGTGGATTATGGCAAGGAGAGCTTCATTTACATTTTTGCATATTGCCTTACATCTCCTTAATCTTGATTAACAAATGGAAAGTGTGATTAGCAGCATCATTAACAAGGCATATAAAATCTCAAACCCTAATCATAACTGCAGAACATAACCAATTCAAATCTGAAAATTCAAAACTCCCTCCATTTTCTCTCACTTCGAATTTTGATTTTCTCCACACAAACATCAAAAATTCTTGCAGATTCTTGATCATCATGATTCATTGAGCAAGAATCAACCATTGATTGGAGCAATTCAGCCAGATTTCATGCAGATCAAGAGCTTGAACATGGCGATGGAAGTTTGAATTTGAAGTAGATTCAAGTGTTTTCAACCATTCATTTTTGCTCAAAGCTTCAAGGCAAGTGTAGTGGAGTAGATCTGGAGCTGTAGAGCGCTTGAGGACACGATTTCAGCAACCTTCATTTCCAGGTGATTCAAATTCGATCCTCTCGTTTTATTGTTTTCTTGGTATAGATGTGTAGATCTTGATTGGTAGAGCTTGTACATGTGTTTAGATTTTGATTTGGTTGAGAATTGAGCATGTATGATGAACTGAAAGTTTTGATCATGAAAATGTATTGCTTCGATCTGGAAAATCCATGAGGAATTAGGTTGAATTGATTGCATATTTGGAATCTCCATGGAAAACTGGTTCGATTGATGTATGCATTGTTCATTTCTAGAAATTTTTCTGTTGAACTCGCCGGAACTTGGCCGGAGAAGACGACCGGAGCTTAGCTTCGGCGTCTCTGTAATTCCTAGGGTTTTGCTGATGCTGGATGCCATGTGGCTGCTTGCGTGTGTGTTTGATTGGATGCCATGCTTTTGACTTTGCCACGCATTATTTGACTGCTGAGTGGCGTGATGATGTGTTTTAATGAAACGCATCGTTTCATTCTTTTAAACCTGGACCGTTGGATCACGAGCGCGCCAAGATCTGTGGCTGTGGATTTTCTGAGTTTATTTCAAATTAATTCATTTCCCTCCATATTTTCCATGTTATTCCAATTATTTCTCTCTATTCATTTAATTCATAAAAAATAGAAAAATGATCCAATTTAATCCCAATTTTTTTTCATAGTTCTTTTTTGATGTCTAGTTTTTTATGGTATTAATTTCAAGAATTATTGATGAATGGATTTTTAATTGTGAATTTTTGAATCCATGTTGTGCTAAATTGATATGTTGCATTTAATGCATTGTGAAATCTTCATCTTTGAGCCATTTGATCCAATTTTTTGTGTGCTTAACCTTCATACATGATGTGAATATTTGATCACCGGTTTGGATTTTTTCTCATATGTTATCATCACTTTTGACACATAGAGAATAATGTGACAATTTGTGTCACATTTTTGACATTGAATTGTTGCATTTTTGTTCACCTATCATTTGAGCCTTTCTGGATTTGATCTTTTGCATATTGTTTGTTCATGACATGAGGAAATTGTATGAAAAATCTCAAAGTCATTGCATGCATTTCTGTTTTGATGTGAATTTTCTAAATTGGAAGTTTACTTTGTGCATATTTTGTGATCATTGCATTACATGAGCCATTTGTGATACTTGCTTATTGATTTGATGCTGGTCCTTTTGAGGATATTTTGTGGATTGTTTGAATGTGCATTATGTGGAAGATTGAGTTTTGTTTTGATCATTTGGTTTGGTTTTGAACTTAGTCTTTGTACTAGTGCTTTGTGCATAAACTAATTGTGCTTTGTGTTTCAGGTTTGGACATTTAGCATTGATGGTTGATTTGTTGTCACTTGTGAGATGCAAATGATTTAAGTTCTAACTTGTGTTTGTTTTGTAGGATTTTAAGTGATGTGCTTGAGCTCATGAGTTCATTTGAATGCTTGGGCATTGTTCATTGGATTGTGTAATTGTTGGAAGGATTCAATGTTTGTCTGTTGGTTTAATAACTGAAATATTAACTATTTAGTCTTTGTACAGGTACCTTAGTTGCTTGCTTTTAGCTCTTGCTTGAGCTTTGGATTGTGGTTGATACACCACTTAGGTAGTTATCTTCTTACTTCATGTAGTCTGGAAGTCCTGTCACCTTTTTGGCAGGCATTTTGCTGGCAAGTCCTCCTTCAGAGGCTCTGTTTGTGTTTGTTTACAATTGTGCCAAAGACCTCCAAGTGAGGCATGTGTTATTTGATAAGACCTCCAAGAGTAGAGGCAATTGACGAATAAAAGAGATTAGTATCCAATCCCCCGTTATTCAGTGAGTCGTTCTTTATGCTCGCACTACGTGCTGATGCTTCTGAACATGTACCCAAGATCTTTGTCCAGTGTCTGTCAAGTGGAATAGGATCTCACTTTCTGGATCCCCACGCTTTCTTTGTCATGAGCTCATCCTGGCCAGGGTTAAGAGCATGAGGTCTCATCCTCATTTCCATTTTGATCAGCTTCACCCTAACTTTCAATGTTAGTGGTTAAGAGCTACAGATTACCCTTGTACAGTTTGGCTTGTTTGTCGAGGTTGACATGACCCCTCTTGACTAAAGCCCACCCATTGTTTGAAGCCTTTTGTATGTATATAGTGTGTGATGTTTGTTTACTTGTGAACTTTTGATGTGTGTGCTCTTGAACTAGGAGTTGTCCATTTGAGCTTAATTTGAAGATCATTACCATGTTCATCCCAAGTGAGTTACAAGATACATTGAGGATCTCTTATGAGACTTGTTTGATTGCTTATGCTTTGTGCTTGCTTATTCCAAAGGATGGGAACCACTTGGATCATCTATATGATCTCAAGAGAGGAACTCCTAGTGTGGTTTCATTTCTTACCTCTCACCTTTTGTTTTCTTCATCTCTCCACCCTAACCCAAGCCAAAACTCTTTTTGTGCAAACATTTGACTATTTGTTTTCAACATTAGAAACCTAAGCCTTAGGCTTTTGATTTTCAAACTTTCTTTTCATAACACTCATTTTGAATTGAATCTTTAAGCCAACTTTGACCATCTTTTGTATATACTTCTAATTGGTAAATATAACCCATTCAAATGTGCTTTTTTGTGGTTTCAATGTCCACTTTCTTAATCAAATTTTCCATACCCTTTAGCTATTAGGTTTGAGTTATCTTTGTGGTAGATGTAATACTCACCTATATCCTTAGTGATGGACAATGAGTCTTCCATGCTTATTATAGGGTTAACCCCTCACTAGCATGTTGAAGCTATCCTCACATGGTGGATTTGTGGTTTTAGGTTGAGTTTTCTCCCTTTGATAACAAAAGACCTTAAGGCTTTTGGACCAATCAATCAACTCATTTGTTTTGAGATTTTTACCCAGAACTACGAGGTTTTGATCCTAATCTTTTCATAAGAGGGTACGTAGGCAATGGGTTTATCCATCCAAACACAAAATGTAAATAAACTTGTATATTCTCTTCTCATCTCTTCAATCATGTTTGCACAAATAAAATTTCACAAAAACAATAACCTTCACAAGTGTGAAAAGGGCTCCCGAGGAGTACCTAGGATGTTTTGGGTGCCTAACACCTTCCCATTGCATAACCAACCCCCTTACCCAGATCTCTGTTTCTTTTACTAGTTTTGTTTGTAAAACTTTTAGGTTTTTGATTGCTTTCTAACCATTCCTTTGGATAAATAGAAGTGCGGTGGCGACTTAACTTTGTATGATTTACCTTGGATTTAGTCAATATCTCCAATGGTAACGAATACACCGCTACACTATCAGTTACTAGATAGAATACCAAGAGAGAGAATCCGTCACTGGTTAAAGTGAACATATAAAGGATAAACTCTGCATAGAAAAAAGTAGGATTTACAACTACCGCTTACTTGGTAGAATACCACAAAGAGAAGGAAACCCATCATCGGTTAAGATGAACATATCATGGATTAACTCTCTGGGGAACAAAATAAGGATTACAACTACCTTTTTACTGGGTAGAATACCAAAGATGAGAATATCTGTCATCGGTTAAGATGAACATATCAAGAATAGACTCAGGCGGGGGAAAGAAAGATATCCGTCACCGATTAGGATGAACATATCAAGGATATACTTCTTGGGGAATCAAAAACAAATGAATCCATTGGAGACTCCACTGCTGAGAAGAAACAGGGATACTTTTTCCGTGTATTGGGCAAGAAGTAACAAACTGCAAACTAAGAAGAATATTACCAGTTACTAGGTAATAAGCTCTTAGGAGACTCAAAGAATCTATCTAGGCAAGATCTAGAAAGAAACAGTCAATCAAGACTAACCCAATGAGGATATAGCTCAAGGGGAGTGATTCCATCCAAATAATCAACTGGGAAGGAAACTGAAATAATAGTCATCCACGAGAAACAAACTCAGTGGGGAAGAGGAGAAAAGTTAAAGTCTTTCTGCCTAAGGGGCTGACACTCTGCAATTAAGGAAGGACAGACACCGAACTCGTATGGGGATAAAGCACTGCCATAACAGAGAATGGGAATCTCGAACCAACAAAATAATCTAATATGACAACGAAAGGCTCCAAGGCTCCAAGACAACTGTTGGAGAACGGAGAGATCAACAACCCAAAGGCTCCAATCTAGAGAAGGAAGGAGGAGATCTGCTGATGAGAACGAAATGTTTATCAAGTCTGCAGGGAATTTTAAGTCACAAAATAGCTACTCATAAACCAGGAGAAAACTCTGACTATGAGCAAGTCGGATGGCGACTAGTGAGGAAACCAACGCAATCTACTAGGGAGGAACCTCTTACTCTGCTGAAGATCAACCCTGCCAAGGAAACAAAAACTCCATTGAGGAAAAATAGAAACTCTGTCGGGAAAACAACACACCGTAGGGTACTGAATCAACCAACTCAGCTGGGGAAAAGAATCAAAGCTCCGCTGGGGATCAAAACACTCCACGGGGGAAATTGATCAACCAAATCGAATAGGGATACCCGAAGGGTTAACTGCTTGGGGAACCTCCAATGCTTCGCCTTTTAAAGACTTGCTGCACTTTGAAGTGCTGTTGATACTTCTTTTTAATTGCTCTGGAAAATTCTTGCTTTTATATGTTTAAGAAAATGATTTTGAAAAAATTTTAATTTCAAAAATGATCATAATAAAATTTAAACTATTGGCTGAAGTAGATAAGAGTAGAAATAATTGGATAAAAGCTCAACTTTATTTGATGGAATGGTAGTCTGTAAATGACAAGACTCCATAGATTTTTACAAAGTTGAAAATGGTAATTTACATGGAAAAGGGTTACATTGAATACAAACGATCCTTAATCCTTCTACCAAGTCTTGATATGCGTTGTGCTTTTGGCTGATACTGGGGATGATAACTCGACGTCAAACCTTGTGCTCAACAAAGTCTTCTCAAAACTGGACGATCAACAGACTGCAATTACTTGCCATAATCCCTAATTTTTGCATAAGTTGCCCCAATGTGGGGTACTCAACTTATCGGGAAGTTCTTTCTGTTTTTGTGTCTATAATTTTTGCCTGGATCACCCTTTCAGGTTTTCAATCCATCGAGACGTTCATTTTTGCCTAAGCCGCCCTTTCGGGTTTTCAAGTTAGCGAGCTGCTCTTTTCTTCTTTCTTTTTTTAGGTGAAGTATTTCTTGACTACGTCTGTGTTCACAGGGCGAGTGAACTCTTCACCATCCATAGTTGTAAGAATCAAAGCACCGCCTGAAAAGGCTCTTTTAACAACATATGGGCCTTCATAATTAGGAGTCCATTTTCCCCTAGAATATGGTTTGAACAACAAGATCTTCTTGAGCACAAGGTCACTTTCTCTGAATACCCGAGGTCTGACCTTCTTATCAAAAGCTTTCTTCATCCTTTGCTGATATAACTGACCATGACACATGGCATTTAATCTCTTCTCTTCAATCAAATTCAACTGATCAAACTTGGTCTGACACCATTCAGCCTCAGTCAACTTGGCTTCCATGAGAACACGCAATGAAGGAATCTCAACCTCTACGGGGAGCACTGCTTCCATACCATATACAAGAGAGAAGGGGGTTTCCCCAGTTGAAGTGCGGATGGATGTACGATACCCGTGCAAAGTAAATGGGAGCATCTCATGCCAATCCTTACACGTGAAAACCATCTTCTGAATAATCTTCTTGATGTTCTTGCTTGCAGCTTCAACAACCCCATTCATCTTTGGTATGTAGGGAGAAGAAATATGATATGCAATTTTGAAGTCTTTGCAAAGAGCTTCCACCATATTATTATTTAAGTTCGATCCATTATCAATAATGATCTTGCTTGGCACACCATAATGGCATATGATCTGATTCTTGATAAACCTTACCACAACTTGCTTGGTTACATTTGCATACGATATCGCTTCAACCCATTTTGTGAAGTAGTCAATTGCCACCAAAATGAAACGATGTCCATTCGAAGCTTTGGGATCAATCATCCCAATCATATCGATTCCCCACATGGAGAAAGGCCATGGGAAGAGATAACATTCAATAGTGTTTGAGGAAGATGAATCTTATCAACATATATTTGACACTTGTGGCATTTCTTCACAAACTTGGAACAATCAGATTCCATTGTCAGCCAATAGTAACCTGCTCGCAACATCTTCTTTGCCATTGCATGTCCATTGGAATGAGTACCAAAGGAACCTTCATGCACTTCAGTCATCAAAAAGTACGCTTCGTGTCTATCCACGCATTTGAGGAAAACCATGTCGAAGTTTCTCTTGTACAGTACATCACCATTCAAGTAGATTTTGCCGGCTAATCTTCTCAAAGTCTTCTTATCTTTCAAAGATGCCCCAGACGGGTAAGTCTGACTTTGGAGGAAACATTTGATGTCATAATACCACGGCTTCTCGTCTTTGACTTCTTCAACAATAAACACATGATCCGGCCTATCAAGACGCATCACAGAAAAATTAGGAACCTTGTTCCAATACTTCACTACAATCATTGACGCCAACGTTGCAAGAACATCTGCCATCCGGTTCTTATCTCGAGGGATATGATGAAACTCAACCTTTGTGAAGAAAGCTGAAATCCTCCTTGCATAATCTCTAGAAGGTACCAAACCGGGTTGATTCGTCTCCCAATCACCTTTGATCTGATTCACAACCAAAGCGGAATCCCAGAAGACATCTAAATACTTGATTTTGAGATTCATGGCCTCTTCAAGCCCCATAATGCAAGCTTCATATTCTGTAATGTTGTTTGTACACTTGAAAGTCAATCTAGCTGTAAATGGTAGATGCGTGCCTAGAGGAGTAATGATCACTGCCCCAATACCAATACCATATTGATTAACAGCTCCATCAATTCCTAGGCCCCAACGGGAACCAGGTTCTGGCCCTTCTTCAAGCAATGGTTCATCACAATCTTTCATTTTCAGGTACAAGCCTTCATCAGGAAAATCATACTGTACGGACTGGTAATATTCAATTGGTTGGTGAGCCAAATGGTCAACCAAGATACTACCTTTGATCGCTTTCTGAGATCGGTATTCGATATCATACTCTGATAACAACATCTGCCAACGAGCAATCCACCCAGTTAAAGCAGGCTTCTCAAATATATACTTGATTGGATCCATTTTGGATATCAACCAAGTGGTATGGTTCAACATATGTTGACGCAGACACTTAGCAGCCCAAGACAATGCGCAACAAGTCTTTTCAAGCATAGAATACCGAGTCTCATAGTCGGTGAACTTCTTACTGAGGTAGTAAATTGTAAATTCTTTGTTTCCAGTTTCATCTTACTGACCAAGAACACAAACGATACTCTCATCAAGAACAGTCAAATACATGATCAACGGTCTTCCTTCAACCGGCGGAGACAAAATCGGAGGCTCAAGCAGATATTCCTTGATACTGTTAAAAGCTTTCTGGCAGTTTTCGGTCCAATCACAAGACTAATCTTTCTGAAGAAGCTTGAATATAGGCGCACATGTGGTAGTCATGTGTGAAATGAATCTGGAGATATAATTCAAGCGGCCGAGAAAACCTCTGACTTGCTTCTCAGTTTTGGGCACAGGCATCTCTTGTATTGCTTTGACCTTGGCAGGATCAACCTCAATACCCTTCTCCCTGACAATAAAGCCCAACAACTTACGAGAACGAACACCTAAAGTACATTTATTGGGATTCGAGCGGAGTTTAAACTTCCTCAAACGCTGGAATAACTTCAACAAATGCTCAACATGTTCCTCTTCATCAATTGATTTAGCAATCATGTCATTGACATAAATTTCAATCTCTTTATGCATCATATCATGAAAAAGAGTATTCATTGCTCTTTGGTAAGTTGCACCAGCATTCTTTAGACCGAAAGGCATCACTCTATAATGAATGTTCCCCAAGGTGTAATGAATATGGTCTTCTCCATATCTTTGAGTGCCATCTTGATTTTATTATATCCAGAGAGTCCATCCATAAATGAAAAGACTTTGAATTTAGAAGTATTGTCTACCAACATATCAATGTGTGGCAGAGGGAAATCATCTTTTGGACTGGCTTTATTCAAACCTCTATAGTCGACACACATGCAGACTTTTCCCTCTTTCTTCGGCACATGCACAATATTGGCCACCCATTGTGGATACTCAATGGTCACAAGGAAACCGGCATCAATCTGCTTATGTACTTCTTCTTTGATCTTCACAGCCATATCAAGATGCGTTCTTCTCAATTTCTGCTTGACTGGCGGGCATTTTCGCTTCAATGGTAATCTATGCTCCACAATCTCAGAATCCAAATCAGGCATGTCTTGATAGGACCAAGCAAACACATCTGAATACTCTCGAAGAAGATCAATCAACCCCTTCTTGACATCTGGACACAGGCGAGACCCAATCTTGACTTCCTTCACATCATCCTCAGAACCCCAGTTGACTAGCTCAATCTGCTCTTCGAAAGGCTGAATGGTCTTTTCATCATGCTCAAGAAGACGAGACGATTCATCACTCACTTCTTCATCACTTTCCTCCTCTACCTCAAACAAAAGGAATTCAAAATTTGGAGAAGGAGAAGGATCATTGTATTCAATGGGGTTAGAAACCAACCTGCATAGTGATTTTATATTTTGATTTTAGAGAAGTGAATTTGTGACCAAATATTATGCAGATGGACAATTATATTGTCTATGTATGTTTTTTGTGATTACCATTTTCAGAATAAAGCGAAAAGCAAAAACAAAACATCATAGATATGGATAAATATAATTAATTTTATTAATGATCAATTTGAAAATGCCCAAACAATATTCACTTCTCCCTTAGGCATAAGAGAAGGATTTTAAAACATATAAAAGCAATTATTTAGATTGATGCAAAATAACAGGAATATCAACAATAGTCCAATTGTTGCAAGTCTTTCCATGCGTTACAAAATTGGTGCAGTCTTCCTATTAGTCATCCTCTAGCACATCAGCTAAGTGTTGTTCATTGCCATGAATGAACCCTCCACTATGGAAGCTAAGTTGCATGTCTTCAGACCTTGCAGTTGATGAACCTTTCTGGAACCCCAAACCATTTCTGCCTTTGTTATCGGAGACCTCTACCATGCGCCCCCACTGATCAATATCGCCTTCTTCCACAATCTTCTTAGCATCTTTCAATGAGGACATAGGTGCCCTAATTATCTTCTCAGCAGCAATAGATAAGGCTTGGAACGGAGTCCCAACCTCATCCTCAGCTTCAAGATAAGAGAAAGATGACAGGTGGCTAACCAACAACGCCTTTTCCACGCCAACAATCACAAGCTTCCCATTCTTCACAAATTTGAGCTTCTGGTGCAATGTGGAGGTAACAACTCCCACCTCGTGGATCCATGGCCTTCCAAATAAACAACTGTAGGCCGGGTGGATATCCATTACTTGGAAAGTAATTTGAAAATCACTTGGACCTATATTAACCAGAAGGTCCACTTCACCAATAACTGTTTTGCGCGAACCGTCAAAAGCTTTGACGATTACACCGTTATACCTCATAGGCGCTCCTTGATACGATAGCTTCAGCAAAGTTGACTTCAGCAACATATTCAGTGATGACCCGGTGTCAACAAGCACATTTGACAAAGCATCCTCTTTGCAATTCATGGAGATCAAAGCCAAGTTATGATTTCTACCTTCCTTAGGGAGTTCTTCATTAGAAAAGTTGAGATTGTTGCAGGAAGTGATGTTAGCCACAATATGATCGAATTGATCCACTGTAACATCATGTTCCACAAACGCTTGTTCAATAACTCTTTGCAATGCTTCTTTGTGTGCTTCAGAATTCATTAGCAGAGACAACATTGAAATTTTTGAGGGGGTTTGGAGCAGCTGCTCTACCATATTAAACTCGCTCCTTTTGATCAATAAAAGTACCTCATCATCATCATTAGCTTTCAAATTGCTGGATTCACCAGACTTAACCTTTGAAACACCAATTGGATCTGCATTAGGCACTTCCACCTTCTTTCCAACAACTGATTCTTCTTTATCCTTTGGGAACACCGGCCCAAAAACTCGACCACTGCGGGTCACCTTAGTAACAACAGCAATGCTCACTACACAGATGGTCGTAGGCAACGGGACCTCTTGACCATATTTTATCATTGTAGCATTATACTGATATGGCACAGCTTTATTAGATGAATAAGGGACTGGGCCCGCTAACCGTATAACCAACGACGATACTGATATGGCACAACTTTATTAAATAAATAAGGGACTGGACCCCTTGAATTAACACTATAGATAACACAACCGTCATGATCATGTTCACAATCACTCACTAAACAAATATCCTTATGCACCTGCACCAAGGACGTTCGAATAAAACGTACATCAAAAACCTTAAACTCGCCAGGACAACCATCCACCATATTCATAGAAGAAATTCCATGGGAGGGTAATGGATTTGCTTTCACGTTCGGCGCTCGGTCCTCAAAGGACACCATTCCACTCTTCATCAACTTCTGAACCTCATACTTGAGTGGATAGCAATTCTCTATGTCATGTATGGGTGCCCCTTGATGAAAAGCACAACGGAGTTCTGGTTTATACCACCAAGGAAGTGGTTATGGAATTTACGGCGGGTTTCTTGGTTGGATTAGGTTCTTGAGAACCAAAGACGAGTAGAGTTCTGCATAAGACATAGGAATCGGGTCGAAAGAGACCTTCTTCCTCTCAAAGTTTTGTTGGTGATGATTGTTGGTATTGTTGTTGTTGTAGGTGTTTGTTCATTGTTGCGGTTGTTGTTGTTCACGTTGTTGTGGTTGAACTGGTGTTGATTGATTATTAGAAAATACAGGGATAATTGAAGATACTTGATGATGTTGACGGGATAGTGGATTCCTTTTGATACGAGGCCTCCTCTGCCTCCCACTTGAAATTGTATTTGCTTCACTGTCCTTTTTCTTCCCAATATTGTTGCCATATCTCTTACTCAATGATGCTTCATCTTTTGACAAACGTCCTTCTCGGGCTCCTTCCTTAAGCCTCATCCCCATGTTTACATTTTCTGTAAAGTCACCGGGGGCACTAGCAATCATTCGTTCATAATAAAATGAACTCAGAGTGTTTAGAAAGATCTTTGTCATCTCTTTTTCCTCCAAAGGAGGAGTGATTTGGGCAGTCAATTCCCTCCATCTCTGCGCATATTCTTTAAACGTCTCCTTGTCTTTTTGAGACATAGACCTCAACTAGTCTCTATCAGGTGCCATGTCTACGTTGTACTTATATTGCTTGACAAAAGCCTCTCCCAAATCATTGAAAGTGTGAATGCTTGCACTATCCAATCCCATATACCATCTGAGCGCAGCACCAGTCAGACTGTCTTGGAAATAATGAATCAACAGTTGATCATTATCAGTCTTAGTAGACACCTTGCGAGCATACATCACTAGATGACTGAGTGGACACATGTTCCCCTTATACTTTTCAAAGTCAGGCACTTTGAACTTCACCGGGATCTTGACGTTGGGCACTAAACACAACTCAGTAACACTCTTTCCAAACAAGTCCTTACCCCTTAGTGTTTCCAATTCTTTGCGCAGATCAAGAAACTGGTCTTTCATTTCATCCATTTTCTCATAAACATTCGGACCCTCAGACGGCTCGGAGTGATAAATGGTGTCCTCTACACAAGGTAAGGTGTGCACAACGGGAGGTGGCACAGACATGACCGGGCTAGATGCCGACATGGAAGCAAATGTAGGCGCAAAGCCTTCAGGCATAAAGTTGGACGGCATTCCCCACGGAAATCCGGCAGGCATAATGGGTGCGAAATGAGCGGTAGCAGCAGGCATGGTAGATGTAGCCACCTCTAAAATAACAGTCCTTTGAGGATGAGGAGTTGTAGGCGTTGGAGAGGCTTGACTCTGAGCAACCAACACTGACTCCATCATGGCAATCAGGCGGGCGATCTCGTCCTTCAGCTCTTTGTTCTCTTACTCTAGATGCTCCATGATTTTCAGATGATTGGCGCAGGTATTGTACCAATGAGTCAGTTGGCTGAAGAACAGAAGAAACACCAATAAGACATCTAGCGAAAAGGAAACCTACTTATGCAAATGATGCATGAAATGCAATGCTTGTTTATTTATTTTTTTGATTTTCAAGGAACTTACTATATCATTTGCAAAAATATATATTTAACAACAATTGCAACAATTATATATGACCAAAAATCTCTTTTCATTTATATAATTGGAAGGATTACACTTAGTACAATTTCAGAAACCAAAAATAGAAAAATACAAGAGAAAAGGAGACTAGTCATCCTAAGGATCCCTAACAACAATGTCAGAAGATATGGCTGAAGGCGCATACTTCCTTCAAATGCGTCGGATCTCGGTCTGAAAAGAAGTCTTCATCTGAGTCTTCTCGAGGACAAGCTGATCAACAATCTTCTTCCAAGCAACGGAAGGCTGAGGCATGCTAGAGGAAGATGAAACCTCCGACTCTCTCTGTCTTTTACTCACTCAGTCTTCAAGTAGCTCAATAAGTGCATCTTTATCCTTAGACTCCAATTGCAACTCTTCATGCTTCTTGCTCAAAGCGCGGAAACGCTCTTCCCACATATCCTTCTCTTGCTTCATCTTGGCGAGTGCGTCTTCCAACTCCTCTACATCTTGGTTAGGGAGTGTTAATGTCCCAACCGCAACAATAGACATAGGTATCTCACAAGGATAAGGCATCTTCAACTCCATAGCCCTCTTCTTTACCCAAAGAGTGTATGCTTCCAAAGCTACACAATTGCACGAACCATGCTCGGATTTTCCTTTCCTATGTACATTATGCCAAGCATGCACAATCTTCTGCTTCAAATGTTGGGGATCTTTACCCTCTTGATATAAAAGACCTTCTAACAAAGTGTTATTAGGTTTGTCTCTTAAGGGGAACCCAAATTGACGACGAGCCAAAACAGGGTTGCAGTTAATTCCTCCTTGTCTACCAATGAGAGGCACATTAGAGAACTCACCACAACTATCAATAATATCTAAGCTGCTCAAAGACGGATCATACCAAACTATATCATCATTAGTGAGAGACACAATAGTCTGAGACCACCGTAGACATTGTTTGTTCTCCACAAAAGCAGGTGTCTGAGGCAAGTGCGAAATAAACCACTTTTACAGAAGAGGAATACAACAGACAATAGTTCCACCACCCTTAGAATTCCTTACATGCAAGGAGAAATACATATCACCCAACAAAGTAGGCACATGGTTTCCAATCAAGAAAAGTCTAATGGCGTAAACATCAACAAAACCGTCAATGTTAGGGAACAAAGCTAATCCATAGACGATAACACAAAAATATTTTCAAAAGCGTCCACGCTACTGGCTTGAGCAAAAGCAGTAGCTTCCTTGATGAGGAAATCAGATGGCAACCCAAATAAACCTCCTTTCTTCATCCAATGAGCCTCTATCTCAGACTTCTTCAAGTGAAGAGCTTCAATAATAAGACTAGATTGGGGAATCTCCTCCAATCCACTAAAAGGCACTCTACTAGAAACAGGTATCCCAAGAGATGAGAATACTCCTCCAAGGTAGGCACGAGCTAAAAATCTGGGAAAGTGAAACAGCGGTAGAGAGGATCATAGAACTGCACTAGCACACTCAAAAGTCCTTCAACCACATTGGCAGACAAGATAGATAGAAGCTTCCCATGACGTTGTTTGAAGTCCAAGGGATTTAATACAAAAGATGTTAGCTTCCTTAACTCTTTAAAGTCGGGACATCTGAAACTGTACTTCTTAGTGTTCCTTCGTCCACAATCCATGGTCTGAAAATATTTGCAAATAATACCTCAGTTCCTTGATATTTTTGTGTGATGAATGTTATGATGTGTATGAATGCATGGATACAAAAATCACAAATAAGGGATCACACACAAGCAAACAAACAAAGGTCAAGGGATGAATCAAGTCATTTTCAAGATCAATCATCCATTTTGGTGGATTATGGTTTACACATTATCCACACCCAAGTTCCATTGATATTGACAAGATTTGATTGGATCAACCAAGAATCAAGGGTTTGTTATGAGTCACGAGCATGGAGTCTGGGTAAGAACCATCCTAAAGGAGTTAACTAAGGATAAAAACTTGTAGATCATGTTCTAATAAGTTCTTAGAGTCCTTATTCCATCTATCAGATATTACAGGTTAAGATGACTGAATCATCGACCTACAATATTCTCAAGAGAAACTCGTCTGAGTGTAGTATCGCGTAACAACCGTTATCAAGTCTACACTCGAACAGTTCCCGCACTACGTCCTAAATGGGCCAAGAGGGGTTAAAATGTTCTAAGGTCCTCAGCTTCTCGGACCCAAATTAGAAATAGTAATGCCTAACCACAAATACTTGTGTGACATTTCCAAATCCAAAAGAGTCTCCACTAAGAAGATGGATCTCAAGCCAACTTGTTAAGGACTATTCCCCATAATTCGAACATGACTATACCATCCTCCTATATTAATTCCACTCAAGTTCGGATTAGAACTTATCTCACCACTCAGAGATCACCAAGCACAACAAGCAAATTAAATCACACATACATATAGACAAACATCACATATATACAATTATATACACACAAAAAAGTAGGCTAAACCCACTGGAGACTACTCCCCAGCAGAGTCGCCACTTAATTTCTGTAGCGGTAAATTCATGATCATCAAGCTATGGATAAGCTAGACATCAATAAACCAGAGTCGCCACCGCGCTTTTATTGTTTCCAAGGGAAAAGGGAAAAGTACGAACAAAACCCAAAAGTAAGAAGTTTTCAAATCAAAACTAATAAAATGTCAGAGATTACAGGTAAGGGGGTTGGTTACACAAAGGGAAGGTGTTGGCACCCAAAGTGTCCTAGGTACTCTTAGGGAGCCCTTTTTTGTGTGCATATGTATTTTGTACAAAATGAATGTTTAAAAACAAATAGAATGGGGGGATGAGAAAAGAATTCATTAATTATATTTTGTGTTTGACAAGACCTTCGGACTTGTGCCTACGTACGAACATAAAAATGAGGGATCAAAACCTCGTAGTTCGTGATACAAATTTCAAAGTGAGTGAATTGCTTTTAACAAAAATTAAGTTTGAGAGGCACAAAGGCCTACAAATGGTTTGAATGAGTTAGTTCTTTTTGGCTTTTTGAAAGTTTAAGTCATGTACAGTTAAGTTTATTTGCAAATTTGATTTAAGAAAATAAGTTTGAAAATGCAATGGCATAAGGCCAAAGATTCTTGTAGCAGGGTATTCGTTACCTTCAGATTTATTGACTAAATCAAAAGTAAGCATACAATTCATGTCGCCACCGCACTTTTATTTATCCAAAGGAAAGGTTAGAAAGCGAACAAAAACCAAGTAAGAAGTTTTCCCAAATCAAAAACTAATAAAAATGTCAGAGATCTGGGTAAGGGGGTTGGTTATGCAATGGGAAGGTTTTAAGCACCCAAAATATCCTTAGTACTCAAAGGGAGCCCATTTTGCAAAGATGTATTGTAGGTTGGTATTTGGGAAAATATTTGTGCAAACAAGATTGAGGAGATGAGAAAAGAATGTACATATTTACAATTTTATTGTTTGAATGGATAAACCCATTGCCTATGTACCATCACAAAGGTAGGATCAAAACCTCGTAGTTCAGGGTAAAAATCTCAAAATATTGGTGAATTGATTTGATCAAAAGCCTTAAGGTCTTTTGTTATCAAAGGGAGAAAACTCAACCTAAACCAACAATCCACCATGTGAGGAGAGCTTCAACATACTAGTGAGGGATCCACCCTATAATAAGTATGTAAGACTTATAGTCCAATCACTAAGGATAAGAAGAGGTTTACATCTACCACTATGATAACTCAAACCTAATGACTAATGTTTATGAAAAAAGTTTTAACAAAGGTGGCCATTGGAACCACAAAAACAGCTTGAAATGAGTTGTATTTACAAATTAGAAGTATTCACAAAATAAAGTCAAAGTTGACTTAAGATTCATTCAAAATAAGTATTAATGAAAGGAGTTGAAAAAATCAAAGGCATAAGGCCTAGGTTTCTAGTTTGAAAATGATGTCAAAGTTTGCACAAAATGAGTTTGGCTTGGGTTAGAGTGGAGAGAAGAAGAGAAGGACTAGTCCTAAACATGCAAAGATAAGAGAAGAGATAAAACCCTTGGAGTTCCTTTTCTTGAGATCATAAAGATGATTCAAGATGCTCCTTTCTTTTGGACTTAGCAATTAACTCAAGCAATCAAACAAATATTCATTCAAGCTCCTATGATCCCCATTTGGCTTGTCTCTCTTAACTTGGCTATTCATGACAATGGTCCTTCTTACTATCTCAAGTTTGGAATCCCTATCACACAAGAACAAACAATCAAAAAGTTCATAATGCAATAAGAGGAATGGACAAAGAATGAGTTTAGATTAGGGGTCCTTTGAAGTCAACTTTAAGATTAAGCATTCTAAAGGCATGAGGCCTAGTTGCTCTTCAACAAGTTTAGCATTCTAAAGGCACGAGGCCTAATTGCTCTTGAACTCATTTAAGCATAGGTAAGGTCCTAATTCTAAGTCATTTCTCCTCTTTTGCATTGGGTTCACACAAACAAAGACAAAACAAACACAAAGCAACAATATATTTATATACAATAATGTGCTCAACTGAGCAAAAGGAAAATGGCATAAACATAAAATATGAGCTCAAGTGAGCAAAGTGAAAAGGCAATATGAACAAATGAGCAAGAAAGTATATTGCATTAAAGTAAATTGCAAGAATTAAATGCTCAAATTAAAGTTAGTAATTAGTAGTCAATGTTAGTGTGTCATAAGACAATTTAGCGCTATGTTAAGCAATCGTAAGTGGACTAATGTAGTAGTCACACTTATCTGAGGCCGGTCAATAAAACTATAGGCAAATAAACACAAGTTTGAGATCATGACTAGTAAGCCAAGCTCCTACAACTTGCCATGCCAAAAGAAAAGAAGAAAGGCCTTGTATGGACTTTAGGTTTTTTGCTTGATCAAGAAGCAACCTATCTTGGACACAAAGCAACTCACTTGATCTTTGATCAAGTTGAGTTTGATTTGGATCAAAGAAGGTTAAGCCTCTCATAATGTCAAGACTAACCACAAATCATTAACTCATTGGCCAAAATAAAAAGAAGAAGAAGATGAAGATGAAATGAAATGGATAAAGAAGAATTCAAATGACATAATCAAAACACAATGATCAAATGTGAATGAAATCATCATCAACCAATGTAAAACAGAAGAGAAATGAATATTAGACGTCAACAAAGTCAAACATATTTTTTAGTATTTTTGAAATAAAAATAAATGCATAAAATAAAATAAACAAACTAAGGTCAAACTTCCAATTCAATTCAAATCAACTTGGATAAGTCCAATTGAATTATCATAACTCTAACATGCTCAAACAAGGTTTGATAAATTTTCTCAACATTTTTTGAAAACATGAACTATTTTAAAACAATTAAAAATCAAGAAAAATAACCCAAATGGATTAAAATCTCAAATAAATCTCAAATCAATTAAGAAATTGATGAGAATATTTTTCATAGACTTATCATGATCCATATGTGTTGAGAAAATATTTTTAGAATTTTTGGATATCAAAAAGTATTTAAAATGAATTAAAAACTATTAAAAACAAAATAATTCACAAAAAATATTAAATGGAATCACAAAAATAATTAAAAATTAGATTATGAAACTAGATTTTTCAAGAAATTTTTTGTCATTGGTCTCATATTTTTGTGATTCCAAATAAAATACTTATGAATTTTTGAAAATAAATGGAATAAAAGAAAATAAAACAGAAATTAGGAAAATATGAAAAAACAAGGAGCGTTGGATCCACTACGTGGCAGCATCCAATGGCTCAGAGGCGCGCTTCCATTGTGGTCATTAGTCAAGAGCGTTGCAAAGTGTATTAAAATAAGTCAACTAAACAAATGGCTGAGATTATAACGTGCACATGAGATCCAAAGGCCCAGGAGGTTCCACGTGGGGACGGTGGTGGAAAGCACCGTCCTCTTCGATGGACTAAATGATTTCGGCCACCAGTTGTAGGTTTTTTAACCTCAACTAAAATGCACGAGCCTTATACCAAAATGAAGCTGGGGGGATGTACATCACCCCTGTAACCTTGGATTTCTCTCAAGATCTCTATTGAATGAGAAATCTGAGCTTGAAAATCCAGGTATGCAAACTGAAACTTCTCAAAACATGAAATCAAAGCCATCACTGGCTTGCCTCTTGTACGAGGACTTCAGAAAACCATTTGAACGCAAGCAATTCACATTATATGATGAGATTCAGATCAAAACAGTTGAGCAATAAACCTTTGAAGAGAAGCTTCGATCAACACGATTCCTTCCAACTTTTGCTTGCAATTTGATCTTGAGATGTGATATGAGTGCAAGGCTAAGGAATAAGTCTTGAAGATCAACTGATTTTGTTGAAATTCAAACATGAATTGAGAAAAAAAATCAGAATTCCTTTGGTATGGTTGGGTTTCCAACTCTGCAGAGCTTCAGGTAGCCTTAAGGTTGAGATTTGAATGAGGCAAGGTTCTTATTTATAGCTGAGCTGCAAGCAAAGTGAGGGAAAACTCGTGTGCACGATCATTGGGTCCTCCATGCATGGGCCTGTACAGGCGCATGTGAGGCCCAAAATCAATTGGAAATGCAAACTGATATCATACCGAATGGGAATGGACGTGCAATTTGCCTTGTGTTTGCTTGTGCATGAAGATTCCAAGTGAATTGCATATTTGGTCACAAATGTTCCCCTCTTTAAGTTGGACTTTTTCAAGATTCAATGGTTTTGGTCCAAAGTGACTTATAATGTTTTGTATTATCACATGTATTTATTTTAGTATTATGAAATTTTGTCCAACATAACATTTGAATTAGACACCTTAAGCTTTCTAATTCAATTTGTCTCGCCTCAAAATCATAAAAAATAAGGAAGTTAGGTCCTTGGGAAGTTGACCCAAAATTAGGGTTTCAGTCAAAATGACCTATAATGTTTTGAAATGAATGATTACTTTAAAAGTTTCAAATGTATTTTGGATGAAGATGAAATTTGTTCATATGGTTCTTGAGAATTTTTTTTCTCTTTGGGTCATTTTCATTTGACAAACACATCAAAAGTTAGGTCTCGGTGGATTTCAGATTAGTCAGATGACTTGACTGGTCAACTTCTCAAAGCCAAACTTCAAATCTTAATTAATGAATGATTTAGGATACTCACATAAGCTCATATATGCATAAAATAATGAATGAAAGAACTTACCTTGATTTAATTTGATCATAGGTTGAGGTTGCTTCATGAGCAAGGCACAATCAATGCACAGTTGAATTAGGGTTTCCTTGGGAAACAATCCTCAAGCCCTTTGGTTCATCTTGATCAAATTGGCAAATTGAGATTTTTGGGAGGCATATATGATGATTTGGAACGTTGTGAACCATTGTCATGCTTGTTTTCATCTTCATCTAGCCATTTCAATGAGTATAGGAGCCTCCTAGGAGCAAGGGCACATGTGATCACTTGAGCTTCAAAACAAAAGAAGTTAGTGACATATTTTTGTGCTTTTGGTTAGTAAACAAGATAAAGAAAGTAATAATATACAATTCAAGCATGCTTGGTGGTCTCAAACCAACTCACACAAGTCCCAACCCAGGGGTAAAGGAGCCATACATGCTATGATCCTTGAGGCAATGCAATGAGCAATGATATGATGCCATGAGGGATCTTAGAGTCAAAATTAGGGTCTTACAGATGCTCCTATTTAAGTTCATTCTAACCGGAGATATGAAGGTTAAAATCTTCGTCTCGACGAGGTAGAATGGGCTTAAATAATAACAAAAAGACGAATTTTGGTCCCTAAGAGACCTCATGATGCAAATGTACGTATGCAAAACTTAATACTCTGTGGGGGGATATGTGGCCACGAAGGAAAAAGAAATCAGGAGAAACTGAAAATCCATAGGAGTAATACACTCACTAGGGAGACAGAGACTCTGGGGAAAAATAAGGTAAAATGTGTGAGCAGGTCACGACTGGAAAACTTGCTGGGAGACACGAAAGGATTCCATGAAAATAAATCAATGGAAAGATTCGAGTTGACGCAAAGATGCATGTATTGGGGAATATGCCAATACAGCAAACTATCCACAAAGGATACTTCGGATAAAAAATCTGGACTCAGGTGAGGAAATCCATAAAGGACTCAACTGAGGAAGAAACAAACGAGATATTACCGGTTACTGGGTAATAAACTCACAAAGAGACATGTCATCCAAACACCGGTATAAGGGTGAGAGAACAACATGCTCAGGGCGAAAGAATATCTAAGACCAGTATAAGGGAGAGAGATATCAATCGTCCAAAACATCTGAGGAGGACCTAAAAGGTATATCTCATCTCAGGAAATCTGACTCCACAGGGGACATAAGTCATAATAGGAAGCAAGAGGGAAGGAACACCAGGGATACCGATTACTGGGTATATAATAGGTGACCAACCAGGAGTGAATTGGGAACATATATCCAAAACACTCATCATCCGAAAGGAGGGCTAAAAAAAAGCAAAGTCGATTTAGGATGGGCATTCGATTCCACAAGGAAATACGAATCTTACTCGACTGGGGAAGAACAAATACTTCGACTGAAGAGCGCATGAGATATATTATCTATTACCGTCATAACGTAGATAATATACTCCCATGGAAGATTATCCACAACCGGTTACTGGGTTAATAAAGGATAAACCGACCGAAAAGAAAGGACATCGGGATACCGGTTACTGGGTATAAAATGATGACCAATCAAAAGGAGAAACAATCATTACCAAACAAAGAGTGTAAATGAAAGATGACTCGCGGGGAATTAATTGCTAAGCAAAAGAAATTATCCGAGAGATATATCACCGGTTACTGGGTGAAATACTCTAAAATGAAGGAATATCAATACCGAATATTGGACAAAGATAACCAACAAAGAGGGGATTACATCTATCGGTTATTGGGTAGAAAACCACAGAAATAGGACTTACAACTACCAGTTATTAGGTAGACGGCCACAAAATCCACTAGGGAAAGAATGAACAATTACTGGTTACTGAGCAATTGAACAACCGACCCACCGGGAACTGCAGGGGAAATAACAAGAAAGGAGTCAATCTAGGAACAAACTAGAAAGACACAATGAAGCAATAACTCAATCCAATGAGGATATAACTCGGGGGAGTAATTCCATCCCAATACATGATTAGGGAGGAAACTGAAATAATAATCATCCACGAGGACATAACTCAAGGGGAAAATAGAAGGAAAAATACACATTTTCTGCCTAAAGGGCTGACTCTATATGGAGAGATCAGACATAAACATCTGCTTGGGGAAAACCATTTCACCGCTAGCAGGAGATAACAAGCAAAGATATATGGCAAAGAATGCAACATGGATATTTGAATGTTATGGTCACTACGCCAAATAAGGGAAAAGAGGGCGCTTTTTTTGGCCTATAACAGCGCTTTAAAGCGCCCTCTAATCTGGCGCTGGCATAGGTAAAGACAGCGCTTTTTTTCCTGGTGAAAGCGCTCTCTAAAGTTGCTCTTTAAGCCCTTTAAGGGCCACTTTAGAGGGCGCTTTTTAAAGAAAGTGCCCTCTAAAGTGGAAACTTTTAAGGGTTTAGAGGGTGCTTTTACTGGAAAGCGCCCTCTAAAGTGGAAACCTTTAAGGGTTTAGAGGGCTCTTTTACTGGAAAGCGCCCTCTAAAGTGGAAATTTAAAGGGTTTAGAGGGCGCTTATTTTGGAAAACATCCTCTAAAGTGGGTGATTATTTAACATTTACATGCATCACATGTCTCTGTGACCATATTCTCATTTCAGGTTATGTTGCAGCCACAAGAGGTAACCAGAAGAAAATGGCATACAGCTGCTTGTTATAATTCACAAGAGCAACTAAAGGTTCTTTTTATGGTTTTATAATATTAAAATACAAATACTGATATATGCTTATTGTTTATATGATCCTCTTGCTATTTGAAATGTCATGAACCGAAACCACTGCTACTCTAATTGAAATGTATAATAACCACTCTCTTTCATTTATTTGTTTATAATCAACCAATTACAACAAAAATGCAAGTATGCTGCTAGATTAGAAAATCACACTGTTTTGGTATTTTTCATATTTAACAAGACCAAAGAGCACAAAAATGAATTGAGTTGATTCAGAAAAAAAAATATGAATGTGAATACATGAGTGAACACTAGCTGAAGTGCTACTCGAAAGGAAACTTCATCTGAAAAACTGTTGTATTTCTTCAAGAGTTTTTCCCTTTGTCTCGGGGACCCAAATGACAACAAATCCTGCTGTGAAAACACACACTGCAGTATATATTGTGAAGGTTCCTGATAAAAACATAGGAAGCTTCTGGTTAGAAACAATAGATATTTATAGAAAATTAACATAGGCAATGCACACAAACCTCCTGAACTCCAATCCAAGAGAAAATTTGCTGTTAATGTAACCAACCAGGAAAAGAACCAATTGGCAAGTGTTGCAAAACTTCCAGCTAGGCCTTTGATGTTAATCGGAAGAATCTATTACGTAAAATATATTCAACACATCAACTATCAC
Organism: Lathyrus oleraceus; assembly: GCF_024323335.1. Taxonomy (NCBI): domain Eukaryota; kingdom Viridiplantae; phylum Streptophyta; class Magnoliopsida; order Fabales; family Fabaceae; genus Lathyrus; species Lathyrus oleraceus. Next base: position 119,180,879 of record NC_066581.1, on the reverse strand, counting down.
ATTATATTACAACAAAGGTTTGTTCATATAGGGTTGTCATGCATATTATTATTGAAGAAAATTGTACCTCAGACATTATAATCCATGGCATTGCTCCTAATCCCAGAGAGAATGCAATAACCATGACCTGAAAGAAATTGAAAGTTTATAATAATGAAGTTAGGGAAACAAACAATAGAAACCATCATTTGTGTAATAAAGTTGTATTTACACACCACAACTCCAGCCACCGATACGAGGCTCAATGTCGCATATAAATCAGAATCTGGTGATATATATTCCTGAGAGCAAATTCAACATAAAATATATTATCCATATAAAAAACCAAAAATATAAAGAAGAAGTTACTGATATATAATCCTGTGAATCTGTGTTACAAATTTCTGAACATTTATGCATGAATGCATGTGTAATATCTAGTTAATGTATTATGTATATATAAAAATAAACAAAAAAAAAATGTTCAAAAAATATAACAAACAAAAAAATTATTATTACCTTCAAGTAGAATGATATTGAAACAACCAAAAGACTCAAAGCCATTGCAGATGAAGAAACCTGCAATAGGAGATTTTGATTAATCTCTTATTACCCATAATGCCTAGTCTCCATTGCTAGCATTGCAACATAATAATTATTGTTGAGAATACTCAATAAATGTATGAACCAAGAAAAATGAAACCAAAAATGAACAATAGCGAACGTCAGAAGAGAAACCAAGTAATATGAAGATTAGAAAAATACCTATGGTGTCAAAATCGAACAGCTAACAATGAATTAATAGAAGGAGGAAACGTCGTAGATCTAACAGAGGTGGAAGGAGAACGCCTTAGAAGTAGCGAAAATCGTAGCAGTGAGAACCCTAACGTGAAAAAGAACGAAAATAACAGAGAGTGAAATAACAAAATGCGCAGTATGTTATAATTTTAATGTTTACTAAAGGGGACCTTAGAGGGCGCTTGTGGAAAAAAAGCGCCCTCTAAAGGGGGCCTAAGAGGGCGCTTATGAAAGCGCTCTCTAAGGCTTTCCAAAAGCGCTTTATAAACTGGAAATGCACATGGACTTATAGAGCGCTTTTTTAAAAGTGCCCTCTAAGGGTAACCTTAGAGGGTGCTTTCTAAAAAGCGCCCTGTATTGTTGTCCCTCTATCTCCTCTTTATTTTTTTGCTTCACCTTAGAGGGCGCTTTATTACAAAAGCGCCCTCTAAAGTGCGCTGTCTATTCAAGTTGTTCGCTCCTTATTTTTTCGCTTCACTTTAGAGTGCGCTTTTGTAATAAAGCTCCCTATAAGGTGTGCTGTCTATTCCAGTTTTTGGCGTAGTGGGTTATGCATGTATATGTGTGATTTATGTATGATTAATGCTGACAAACAGACATATCTAACACAAACAGGTCCGAGAATCAATAGACAGACATCCGGTATAACATCTGAAAAGAGAAAGCCAGGGCCCACAGGAGAAGTCAATTCTGGTGGGGAGCATCAACTACCAAGAGCTACCGACCACCACTGGGGATCAGAGACCGCTGTTGGGGATAAGCAAAGGCCACAACTATCAATCGTCAAGGATAGACAAAGTCTCAGCCGCCAACTGCTGGGGATCTTATCAGGGGATAATGAGAAATTCTGTGGGGAACAACCACCAAATAGACTCATCAATCAAGCGTTCTCTTCTAACTATAGAAGAGACATCTCTGCTACCAAGAGAAGGAACAAATTGCTCCGCTAGGGAAGGAACAACACGTCTTCCTCAAAATCCCTCAACACTGGAAAATATCTTCCACTCGGAGGGGATACCACTATCAAACTATGATCAGGCAAAGTCAGTTGGGGAAGCTACAGAGTCACCGCCAGGGATTTGCTGTTGAACAGACATGAAATCCAACGTAGAGGAAACTCTACTGGGAAGCTCAACACGGATAAGATCTGACGTAGAAGAAACTCTACTGGGGAACTTATCAAGGAATGATATGGAATTATGTGGGGAACAACCTCCAAATAGAAGTTTTATCAATCAAACAACCCTTCTCATTTGTTGGAGAGACATCTCTACCAAGGAGAGAGAACCAAATGCTCTGCTGGGGAAGGAAATAACATCTTCACCCCCAGCTCCACTTAGAGGAAACTTTCCAATAAGGAGGGAAAAACAAATCATCATTCTCTGAACAGGAAACTCCACTGGGGACAGACTGTAGGCGATCCATACTGGGGGACAGTCTGCTGTAAGCAATCCTGCTAGGGACGAGTTATAAGTCAACCTGCTGGCTGAGGGAAACCGGAAACGAATCCTCATTAACACATGCTATGTTAGGAATGAAACGGAGAACAAACCCTTCACCAATAGCTCTGAGCAACTTCAGCTGAGGAGATATCTGAAAGATAGCTTTGCAGGGAACACATGCTCACGCTGCTGGAGATTTCTATTCATGCTGGGAATTTCCACTCATCGGGGAAAGACAAACTTCCTCATGAATAGATGGCATATCAAATTTTATTAATCTATAAGGGATTTTAGGTCAGTCCACACACAGGATGACACCCATATAGTTGATGAAACACAAATGCTAGACTCAGACTCTCTGGGGAGCTGAGGATGTTTAAGATAGAGGTTTTGACATCAAAAAGAAAAGATCAAGGCCAAAACTCCAGACTCTCTGAGGATTTGATGATGTATCACCCTCTCTGTGCTTGCTGGGGAGACAACCTGAAAGATGATGAAGAGGATACAAACATGCCAGAATATGAACAAATGTCTTACCGTTTTGGAGATCATACTACCCTTGGGAGAGCATTGAAGACATTCCACTTATCTTTTCAGTCATTGTGAATGTTCAATTTGTTTAAAACAGTTTTATAAAAAATTTATTTGTTTAAAACAATGATATTTATCAATTAAAACATGCAAACATTTGTTAAGCAGAAACAAATAAGAGTGCAAAGAATTGGATAAAGGCCCAAATTTATTTGATAGAATGGTAGTCCGCAAATGGCGAGACTCCATGGATCTTTACAAATTTGAAATTGGTGATATATATTGGAAAAAGGCTACATTGAACATAATGACCATTTCTCCACCAACTCTGAATCCAATGTATTCGAAGCTTCAGTTGACGATGACTGAGCGAGAATCTTTGACAGATGACGGCTTGTAGAACAAAGTCTTGTCAGGATGTAGTTACTTGCCAAATTCCTAATTTTTGCCTAGATATCCCCAGGGTGAGGTACTCAATCTATCGGGATATATATATTCATTTTTTTTATGTCTCTAACTTTTGCCTGGACCGCCCTTTCGGGTTTTCAATCCACCGAGACTCTCATTTTTGCCTAAGCCACCCTTTCAGGTTTTTAACTTAGCGAGCTATTCTATTTTTATTTTTTAGGCGAAGTATTTCTTGACTGCATCTGAATTCACAGAACGAGTGAAATCCTCCCCATCCATAGTTGTAAGTATCAAAGCACCGCCTGAAAAGGCTCTCTTAACAACATATGGACCTTCATAGTTTGGAGTCCACTTGCCCCTGGAATCGGGCGCGGAAGACAAAACTTTCTTGAGCACGAGGTCACCTTCTCGGAACACACGAGGCTTGACCTTCTTGTAAAAGGCTTTCTTCATCCTTTGCTGATATAACTGACCATGGCACATGGCAGTTAATCTCTTCTCTTCAATCAAGTTCAACTGGTCATAACGACCTTGAACCCATTCAGCTTCAGTCAACTTGGATTCCATCAAGACTCTCATTGATGGTATCTCAACCTCCACGGGGAGCACAACCTCCATGCCATACACAAGAGAGAAAGGGGTTGCCCCTGTTGAATTACGGACGGATGTATGATAGCCATGCAAATAAAATGGCAACATCTCATGGCAATCTTTGCACGTAACAACCATCTTCTGAATAATCTTCTTGATGTTCTTATTAGCAGCTTCAACATCCCCATTCATCTTGGGCTTATAGGGAGAAGAATTATGATGTGCAATCTTGAACTCGCTACACAGCTCTTTCAGCCTCTTGCTGTTCAAGTTAGATCCATTATCAGTAATGATCTTATCTGGAACACCATAACGGCATATGAGTTGATTCTTGATAAACTTCACAACCACCTGCCTGGTGACATTCACATATGATGCCACTTCAACCCACTTGGTGAAGTAATCAATTGCTACGAGAATCAATAGACAGACATCCGTTATAACATCTCAAAAGAGAAAGCCAGTGCCCACAGGAGAAGTCAATTCTGGTGGGGAGCATCAACTACCAAGAGCTACCGACCACTGCTGGGGATCTGAGATCGCTGTTGGGGATAAGCAAAGGCCACAGCTATAAATCGCCGGGGATAGCCAAAGTCTCAGCCGCCAACTGCTGGGGATCTTATCAGGGGATAATGAGAAATTCTGTGGGGAACAACCACCAAACAGACTCATCAATCAAGCGTTCTCTTCTAACTGCTGAAGAGACATCTCTGCTACCGGGAGAAGGAACAAATTGCTCCGCTGGGGAAGGAACAACACGTCTTCCTCAAAATCCCTCAACACTGGAAAATATCTTCCACTCGGAGGGGATACCACTATCAAACTATGATTAGGAAATTCAGTTGGGGAAGCTACAGAGTCACCGCCAGGGATTTGCTGTTGAACAGACATGAAATCCAACATAGAGGAAACTCTACTTGGAAGCTCAACATGGATAAGATCCAACGTAGAAGAAACTCTATTGGGGAACTTATCAAGGAATGATATGGAATTCTATGGGGAACAACCACCAAACAGAAGTTTTATCAATCAAACAACCCTTCTCATCTGCTGGAGAGACATCTCTGCCAAGGAGAGAGAACAAAATGCTCTACTGGGGAACAAAATAACAACTTCACCCCCAACTCCACTTAGAGGAAACTTTCCAATAAGGAGGGGAAAATAAATCATCATGCTTTGAACAGGAAACTCCACTGGGGAAAGACTATAGGCGATCCATACTGGGGGACAGTCTGCTGTAAGCAATCCTGTTAGGGACGAGTTATAAGTCAACCTGCTGGGGATTACTACAAGTATCTTCGGAGGAACAAGTCCTGGCTAAGGGAAACCGGAAACGAATCCTCGTCAACACATGCTATGTTAGGAATGAAACGGGGAACAAACCCTTCACCAACTGCTCTGAGTAACTTCAGTTGTGGAGATATCTGAAAGATAACTTTGCAGGGAACACATGCTCACGCTATTGGAGATTTCTATTCATGCTGGGAATTTCCACTCACTGGGGAAAGACAAACTTCCTCATGAATAGATAGCATATCAAATTTTATCAATCTATAAGGGATTTTAAGTCAGTCCACACACGGGATGACAACCATATAGTTGATAAAACACAAATGATAGAATCAGACTCTCTGGGGAGCTAAGGATGTTTAAGATAGAGATTTTCACATCATAAAAAAAAGATCAAGGCTAAAACTCCAGACTCTCTGAGGATTTAATGATGTATCACCCTCTCTGTGCTTTCTAGGGAGATAACCTGAAAGATGATGAAGAGGATACAAACATGCCAGAATATGAACAAATGTCTTACCCTTTTGGAGATCAGACTACCCTTGGGAGAGCACTGAAGACATTCCACTTATCTTTTCAGTCACTGTGAATGTTCACTTTGTTTAAAACAGTTTTATAAAAACTTTATTTGTTTAAAACAATGATATTTATCAATTAAAACATGCAAACATTTGTTAAGCAGAAACAAATAAGAGTGCAAAGACTTGGATAAAGGCCTAAATTTATTTGATAGAATGGTAGTCCGCAAATGGCGAGACTCCATGGATCTTTACAAATTTGAAATTGGTGATATATATTGGAAAAAGGCTACATTGAACATAATGACCATTTCTCCACCAACTCTGAATCCAATGTATTCGAATCTTTAGTTGACGATGACTGAGCGAGAATCTTTGATAGATGATGGCTTGTAGAACAAAGTCTTATCAAGATGCAGTTACTTGCCAAATCCCTAATTTTTGCCTAGATTTCCTCAGGGTGAGGTACTCAATCTATCGAGATATATATTCATTTTTTTTATGTCTCTAACTTTTTCCTGGACCGCCCTTTCGGGTTTTCAATCCACCGAGACTCTCATTTTTGCCTAAGCCTCCCTTTCGGGTTTTTAACTTAGCGAGCTATTCTGTTTTTATTTTTTAGGCGAAGTATTTCTTGACTGTGTTGCACCCCAAAATTTGCCCTCTATTTTTAACTCTAACCAATTTTTCGTTTCACATTCATTTGCATCATCTTCATAGCATAACATTTTTTTTGTCTTAATATTAGCCGGAATAATTTCTCGGAATTTACAAACAGACTGGTCAAATTAACTTTTTAACTGTGCCTAAAATTAGTCAACGAAAAAATGTCAAGTTTAAGTTTGCAAATGTCGGTAACATTAATCTGCGGTTCACGTGGTTTAATTTGACATGCTAAAAATATTTTTACGACTATTTTTGGTCATATGTTGATCAGTCTGAGCAGTTTAAACGGTCATAATTTTTATTTCAAAATCCGACCAAACGCTGTATTTTTCCGAGTCATTTATTTCGCGCTGATTATTTTGACGTGTTCATTTTATTTTTTCGAGCATTTTGGTGCCGACTTTTTTTTTTTTTTAGTCTATTTATTTTTATATTGGGTCTAGAATAAATAAATAGGTTAATTAGTTTTTATTTTAATTTTAACTATTTTAATTATTTAACTTTATTCAGTTTTTAATTTAATATTGGGTTTCAAAATAAGCTTAGGCCCATTATCATTAACCTAATTTGTTCCTATATATATTTACTAGCATGACTGATAGACAGAGGCAAAAAAGACAGAACAAAAAAGAGAAACTGAGAGTGGCTGATCTATACTATCGTACACACAGTTTGGTAATAGTTTATATATGATATATACTTTATCTATTTTGTTGATATATTTGTTACTGTGTTTCAAATACATGTTCATATGTGTGACTGTGTTATGTATTCCAGATACATGCGGTTTGGTTAAATATATCAGGATATCGCCGTTTTGTTTTTTTATGCACATAAGTATAACATGTATAATAATTTGGTTCATTGTATTATGTATTTGATGTGTTTGTTTTTATATAAGTTTTACATGTCTCATAATATATAATATAATATAATAATAATTTTGTTGTCAATAAAAATGCATATGGATCATATAATATATAATTTATAATATGTAACTAGTGTGTTAAATATATATATATTTCTATTTTGTGTTATAATTTGATTATGTTTTCGGATCGGATCGTGTCAATACGCCGTTTTCACATATACGTGTATGAGGCGTGACATTTGTGTTATCCGATCCAGTTGCGATGATCGCAATTTTGCGCTAGCAACGCAGTTGTTTTTTTTAATTCATATTTTTTTTATATACATATATTTAGATCTGCACATTTTTTTCATAACTAACTACCCTGATTTTTCCTAAACCCTGACAATTTCGCCACAAACTCTAAATTTCAAACCTAAAACTTTAACCGTGTTTTTCCTTTAAACCATAAACCTTTTCTTAAACCTTAACAAACCTTATTATTATTTCCTATTTTCGCTCATATTTATGTTATTCATACACTGTAACTGCTTCGCCCTTGTAATATTTTAAGTTTTAACTTGTAATATTTTCAGTTTTACTTTTCGCCATCTTTATTATGTAACTGCACCAAAGCGTTGTAATAATTAGGGTTTTATTTTCTGCCATTTATTTTCTGCCATTTTATTTTTCTGCCATTTATTTTTCTGCCATTTAAATTCCTGACATTGATCCTATATTAACTGCGTGGTTTAGTAATGTAGGGCGTGAAAACCTACTAAATTAATTATTTAATATTTTTCTATAACCTTTATATTTTTTGTAAATAAATAATAAATACTAACTATTTTAATAACTTTTTTTTATTACTTACTTATAATAATAAATCCTTATATATTTTGTAAATAAAATCTAATTGACCATTTTTCTAATTGAATAATAATAATAAACCTATTAACCTAATAATTTGATATTTTCTATAATCTTTATTTATTTTGTAAATAACTAACTTAATATTTTTCATATAAATCTTTTATTTTATAATTTGTACATTAATGTATTTTAAATTCTTTTATTATTACTAATTTATTTTAAACTCATATTTTTCTAATAACTTCTAAAAAAATCTAACTTGTTTAACCTAAAATAATTTCTTTTAAAATTCTAACCTTTTTATTATCACTTTATTATTATTGTTATTTTATTATTGCTTTATTACCATTGTTTATTTATTATTTTATTATTATTTGCTTTTATGTATTCTATTTTTGCTTCATTATTTTCCTTATTTTAATTTTGTTTTATTTATAATATTAGGAACAAATGTATAGGTTGTAAATTTATTCTTTCTCGCCTGATTATTATGTATCTGTCCCATAGCCATGTAATAGTTTAGGAATTTATTTTTCTTGCTTTTATTTTTGTAAATATTTATTGCGTGGTTAGTAATTTAGGGAGTGCAAAAAACTAACTGTAAATAATTGAACTTAGAAAATTAAATTCAAGACAAATATCTGAAAAATAACACTCACACACGTAAGTCGATTTTTGATCGCCATCTGTACTTCCTAGGGTATTCCTCTTGGTTGCCTTCTTTAAATGGTCAAGTCCCTCGAAAATAGGGGTGTCTTAAGCAAAGTCCCTTCAAACAGAAAAATCATCAAGTCCCTATAAACTTAAAAGATCAAGTCCCTACGAGGTTGCCTACGATATAATGATCTTGTCCCTTCGGTAAATATGATGATAGTTCCTACGAGTTGCTAAAGACACCCCTTATGTTGCCTTCATTGACCATACGATGACCCTACGCCCGTCCCTTAAACACATCCAAGGTAATGACTACCTATTCCTTAATAATAGGGACAGTCTTACCATTGAAAGAATATACGAGAACACGAAAGAGTGAATCTAGGGTAGGTATCTCATAGTTACTTGCTCACACTTTTCAAAATTACTTTTACACCTCACAATTTCTAAACTAGGCTTTGTATACACCCATACGAGGGTCATTACAAAGTACTTAAAGAAATTTTTCTAATCACACACTACACTCTTGCAAACAAACAAAGTGAGCTAAGTAACTAAGAGCCCATGGATAACCATGGATATAAAGGGTGCTAATACCTTCCCTTTGTATAACCTACCCCCCGAACTCAAAATCTTTTTAAGGTCTTTCCTGTTCTTTTATGTCCTTTCCTTTTGGATAAAATAAAAGTAGGTGGCGACTCTTGCTATCCGCAACATTTAACTAAAGTCAGTTCTCCCACCGTGTTACAGAACTGGCGACTCTGCTGGGGATTTAATAAAAGAGGGGTACCCTTAGGAATTAGATCACTTTAAAATTGTTTGCCTTGTTTGCTTTATACTTATCCGTTGAGTGCTCTTGTGTGTGAAAGACCCTAACCCGGATCTAGTGTACCTTAGGTAAATGGCAATAGACCAAGGAAACTTTACGGCGTATATCAATATGGTTGATCTGGTGGCCATAGCTAGTGTGACTTCTTGGTTGGTGCTTATGTTCCTTAAGCAAGTTGAGGATAATATGAGACTGCCATATGTTGTCAATACACTAACTGACTTTTAGAACCCTAGTCATCCCATCTTGGCCTTTAGAAAGTAGTGAGATAACCGGCTTTGGTGAAGACTGAAGTTGGTTGATACTCGATACTACACTCATTGAGATCCTAAACTTGGAGGGTTTTGGTTGGCAAGTAAGTTGCCTACTGAACAACCACCCTTGTGAAGGATCAATGATTTTGAGATCCCTTAGAACCTGGTTACTTTTGTAGGACAGGATGAATCAACTAAACTTCAGGGGAGGGTACTTACCTTTAAACCTCATGCAAGCCTTCAAACCTAGGGCTATTATGTGACTTGTTTGTGTGTGCCACATGTTTGTGATTGAGCATAACATCATAGCATCATCATGCATCATAAGCATAGCATTTTCACTAACCATTTCAAGGACCAAAGGATTTATCTTTGTTCTTTGTTGCAGGTCATGGCTTCTGCTCGTAGGAATACTATCCGGATCAACTTTGTAGGAATACCTCCTAAGCTTAAGGAATTGGTCTCTCAAGTTTCTGAAAACTCCCAGTTCATCAAGAGGCATGGTCCCCTACTGGATCTAGTCACTTCAGGGTTCAATGAAGACATGATGAGTGTCCTGTTTCAGTTCTTTGACCCTAAACATCATTGCTTCACATTTCCCGACTATCATATGGTTCCTACAATGGAAGAGTTCTCCAAGCTTCTGGGTATACCTATTCTTGATCAGAAACCCTTCACAGGCTTGGAAAAAGAGCCTAAACCTGAAGTCATTGCTGCAGCCTTACATTTAAAGAAATCAGACATTGTCCTAGAAACAAGGAGTGGAGTTAAGGGTATTCTTGCTAAGGTATTGATGGAGAAAGCTCAAGTATTCCTGAACGCTATGAGTTATGATGCTTTTGAGGAGATCTTAGCCCTATTGATTTATGGCTTAGTATTGTTCCCCAATCCAGACCAGTTCATAGACGTACACGCCATCAACATATTTCTGACTCGCAATCCAGTGCCTACATTACTTGGAGACATCTTACACTCTCTTCATACCCGTACTACGAAGGCACGAGGAACTCTGATGTGTTGCATACCTCTATTATCTAGGTGGTTTATTTCTCACCTTCCTCGATCAGTGATGAAGAATGAACAAGGGTTCAGGTGGTCCAAGAGGATTATGTCACTTTCTCATTCAGATATTCATTGGTGCTCTAGATCTATGGAGAATGTTACCATCATTGACCGTTGTGGGGAGTTCCCTAATGTGCCACTCCTTGGCATAAGAGGGGGCATTACCTACAACCCTTCTTTAGCTCTACGTCAGTTTGGTTACGCTCGGACTGATGTTCCTCATGACATGTTTATTCAGGGTATTGTGTTCGACTACGACAACGATCTTCAAGGTTACCGTCAAAGGTTCATACGAGCATGTGGTAAAGTGAACAAGGTTGACAGCAAGACTCTGGAACCCAAGTACACTATTCCTATGGAACCATATCTCAGATGGGTACGATCTCGTGCTCAGACTCTTGTGATGCCATATCCTGCTATCCTGCCAGTTACCATGGAGCCTGTTGCTGAAGGAGATACTTCTTACATCATTCTTCACCCAGACATGCCCACTGACATGGAAGAGTTACAGAGGTCCTGGATCCAGTTGAAGGAGCAAAGAGATACTTTTGAGACTCATTACAAGGCAAGTCAGGAAAGAATCCTAGAGCTAACAAAACAACTTCACGAGGAGCGGAATCTCAACTCATACCTCAACACAAAGAGGAAACGTCCATGGGAGACTTAAAACCCCATTTTTTGTATTCATTTCATTTTTATTGTAAGCCCAAGGGGCAAACAAGTTTATTACTAATAAAAGTTTACTTTTTGGTGGTTTAAACAAATTTAAATCCTACGATCCTTGAAAACATTGCATAAGCATCTACATACCATATTATTGCATCACAGGTTTCTTATGAACAGGTATCTTATCTTCTCGCTGTTTATTTCAGTTTGAAATGGCTCTTGAACAGACTGTCAAAGATCTCCAAGCTCAGAATGCACAATTCCAAGAGTTGATTCTGAACTTGTCCAAGGGGCAAGATGAGTTGAAGACATTGTTGGCTAAGAAGAAGAAGAAGACTAGAAGATCAGGAGGCCTTATCAATCTGGGAAGAAGATTCAGAGGCCCTATCAAGACAAAGGAACAAGTTGATGATTATGAGTCTGAAAATTCTGAGAAAGAGGGAGGTAGTCTCCATGATACTGTGGGAGATTCTGATTCTGAAGCAAATTATTATCATGATACTAATGAAGATAAGTACAAGATGTTGGTGGATAGAATGAATGCTATGGAGTTACAAAAATCTTTTGGGCTGGATTTTGAAGATTTGAGTTTAATATCTGGAGTGGTTATACCTATTGGTTTCAAGGTTCCTGCTTTTGTGGTGTATGATGGTGTCTCATGTCCCAAGCTGCATTTAAGATCCTATGTCCGGAGGATTCAACCACATACTGCTGATAAGAAGTTATGGATTCATTTCTTCCAAGAGAGCTTGTCTGGAGCTCAATTGGAATGGTACTATCAATTGGAGAGTGTCAATATTCGTGATTGGAATGATCTTGCTGAGGCCTTCTACAGGCAATACCAATACAATGTTGATTTAGCACCTACTCGCATGCATCTACAAAGCATGTCAATGGGTGCTAAGGAGAATTTCAAGGAGTATGCCCAAAAATGGAGAGACCTGGCTGGCAGAGTTCAACCACCTCTGACTGACAGGGAGTTAGTGGACATGTTCATGAGCACACTGACTGGCCCATTCTACAGCCATCTATTGAGGAGTTCCTCATTGGGTTTTGTAACACCCTTCTAAAATACCCCAAATATTTAATTAAAATAACAATGTAAATCAGAGTAAATATGCAATTAAGGGTGTCACACAAACTCTTCACACCATTCACCAAAATTAACTGTCATGCTCTTTTATTATATCAAAACATAAAGCATTGCACAATACGCAGCGGATAGAGAACAACTCAATCATGCAAAACATGTAACACAATACATGTAAAATTATTCAACAAGGTAAAACATCCCGTCCCGATGTTACATCTATCAGAGCATGACCCACTAAGGAGACTACACTAGACTCCAAGCACTAGCTTCTACTCAATCACTGTTCGTTACCTGAAAAATAGTTGTAAGGGTGAGTTCCTCAATCGATGTAATAAGCATTATAAAATATCATGTAATGCTAAGTAATTCAACACATTCATTCACCCTAATCATATCACACATTCAGTAACGACCACATCAACTCATACTCATAATCATACTCAACACAAACATCAAAACACACGTATAATATTGGAACACATCCATTCATATTATACACAATACATACATTATGCAATGAGACTCCATGCATGCGGTACCGACTATTCGTGAACATATAGTTCACCTCACCGATCAAATCCAGATACGGCTACCAAGCCCACTAGTCCCACTCATTTGAGACCTAGTGACTCACTCACTAATTCCTCACCACAGGAATTAGCTACCACCCCAAGGGCCATGCTATGCACGCTAATCACCTAGCATGCAAACATCAACAATCATCCACAAAGATTCACTCACTAATTCCTCACCATGGGAATTAGCTACCACCATAAAGGCCACAATATGCAAGCTAAATCACTTAGTCATGCAAACATCAACAATCATCCACAATGGACATATGCTCACACTCTAAGCCATAAACAGTCCATTCATAATTTCATACATGATAGATACATTCACCACATTATGCATATCATCATACATCATCAACATATTCACAACATAATCATATCATGTCATATCACATAATCAATCACAGCATTAGCACACTCTACTAACACCTATACTACTCAAAACAACGGGAAATGATCCCTACTCTATCATACATCAGCTAAATTACATTACTCAGCTGAACAACCAAAAACTGCACAACAACAGCACAGAAAAATCAAAATCCTGCCCATACGCGTACTGCCTAGTCCCATACGCGTATTGCCCATTTCTACGCCAATCCCATACGCGTATCACCCGTCTCATACGCGTATGCTACGCGTACCACTTCCCCATACGCGTACCAACAGAGACCAAACCACGTTCAAAACATCATCTTCCTCATCCATACGCGTATTGCCTAGTGCCATACGCGTACCAGACCATCTCATACGCGTATTGCCTAGTGCCATACGCGTATGACCAGAAACCAGATTTCCAGATCTGCTATGGTCGTCTCTGCTACGAGATCTACCAATTCCAACCTCCTACAATCCAATTTTTCACAATAATCGTTCATATCATCTAACACGAATCATACCCTATTCAATTTCACCAATTCTAACATCTTTACATCTAATTCCTACGAATTCCTCTCAATCATAATCCAATTTCGTTCATCCAAAAGTTCACAATTTCATCATGCATCATTCCGAATAGAGTCAAATCAATGGTCTATCACTACCCACTACATGTTATCCCATAATACCCATTAATCGACGATAAACCCCCTTACCTGAGTTAATCCGGCAAATCCTGCAGCTTCAAGCTCTTCCTCTCTCCAACCCTTGTTCTCTGGTTCTCTTTGCCCTTTTTCCACTTTTCTGCCCCTTTTTCCTTTTCACGTGAAAAATAAACCTTTTTACTAAATGGGACCTTTTCTAAATTCCAACTTTTATTCCAATAAAATAATAATCCAATAATAATAATTCCAATTATTTAATTAAATTAATAAATATATTATTAACTTAAATTAAATAATTATCTTGTTTTATCGGGGTGTTACAACTCTCCCCCACTAAAAGAGTTTTCGTCCTCGAAAACATACCTCAAGCGAATAACTCTGGATAGGACTCCTTCATCTGACTCTCAAGTTCCCAAGTCACATTGCCACCTGCTGGTCCTCCCCAAGCTACCTTCACCAAGGCAATCTCTTTACCCCGCAACTGCTTCAACTCTCGATCCTCGATCCTCATAGGTGATGTTTCAACAGTCAGGTTATCTCTCACCTGGACATCATCTACTTGGACCACATGCGACGGATCATGAATGTACCTCCTCAACTGAGACACATGAAAAACCTCATGCAAATTCGCAAGTGACGGCGGTAAAGCGATACGATAGGCTACCTCTCCTATCCTCTCCAAAATCTGATAAGGACCAATAAATCGAGGTGTCAACTTCTTCGACTTCAAAGCTCGACCAACCCCAGTTATCGGAGTAACACGAAGAAACACATGGTCTCCCTCTTGAAACTCAAGTGACTTCCTCCTCTTGTCGTGATAACTCTTCTGACGACTCTGAGCAATCCTCATCTTCTCCTGAATCATCTTAATCTTTTCCGTAGTTTGCTGAACAATCTCCGGTCCAACCACAGCACGCTCACCGGACTCATACCAACATAAAGGTGTCCGACATCTCCTACCATACAAAGCTTCAAACGGTGCCATACCAATGCTCGAATGAAAACTATTGTTGTAGGTAAACTCAATCAAAGGTAAATAACAATCCCAAGCACCTCCCTTTTCTAAAACACAAGCCCTCAAAAGATCCTCTAGTGACTGAATCGTCCTCTCAGTCTGACCATCAGTCTGCGGATGATATGCAGAACTCAATCTCAACTTAGTTCCCAAAGCCCTCTACAAACCTTCCCAGAACTTCGATGTAAATCTAGGATCTCTGTCCGAAACAATACTCGACGGAATACCATGCAAACTTACAATTTTCTCAATATACAACTCAGCTAATCTCTCTAACGGATAATCCATTCTGATCGGAATGAAATGAGCCGATTTCGTCAATCTATCAACAATCACCCAAATAGCTTCAAAATTCTTAATTGTCCTCGGTAAACCAGAAACAAAATCCATACTGATACTATCCCACTTCCACTCCGGAATAGCCAACGGTTGCATTAGCCCAGACGGCTTCTGATGCTCAATCTTTGACTTCTGACAAGTCAAACAAGAATAAACAAAACTCGCAATTTCTCTTTTCATTCCCGGCCACCAAAATAACTTTTTCAAATCATGATACATCTTCGTAGCTCCAGGATGAATACTCAAGCCACTACGATGTCCTTCCTCAAGAATACTCTTCTTAAGTTCGGTAACATCCGGAATACACACCCGATTACCAAATTTCAAAACACCATTCTCATCAACTCTGAATTCACCACCTTGACCTTGATTCACTAGAGTCAACTTATCAACCAAAAGCACATCGGATTTCTGACCCTCTCTAATCTCATCCAGAATACCACTTGTTAACTTCAACATTCCCAATTTAACACTATTGTGAGTATTCTCACACACCAAACTCAAGTCTCTAAACTGCTCAATTAAATCCAATTCCTTAACCATTTACATAGACATATGCAATGATCTCCGACTCAATGCATCAGCCACTACGTTTGCTTTACCCGGATGGTAATTCAAACCAAAGTCATAATCCTTCAGAAACTCTAACCATCTCCTCTGTCTCATATTCAGCTCTTTCTGATCAAACAAATACTTTAAACTTTTATGGTCACTGAAAACCTCAAATCTTGACCCGTACAAGTAATGCCTCCATAACTTCAGAACAAATACCACAGCTGCCAACTCTAAATCGTGTGTCGGATAGTTCCTCTCATGAACCTTCAGTTGTCTCGAAGCATAAGCTACAACCTGCTTATTCTGCATCAAAACACCACCCAAACCCAACAATGAAGCATCACAGTAAACCTCAAATAGTTCCGACGAACTCGGTAATATCAGAATAGGAGCAGTAGTCAACCTTCTCTTTAACTCTTGGAAACCTTCTTCACATTTTGAGTCCCAAACAAACGCTTGCCCCTTTCTAGTCAACATCGTCAACGGTAATGCCAACTTAGAAAATCCCTCAATGAATTTCCTATAATAGCCTGCAAGTCCAAGAAAACTCCTTATCTCAGAAACTGACTTCGGAGCTTCCCACTTAGATACCGCTTCTATCTTAGAAGGATCAACAGCAACACCACCTCTTGAAATCACATGACCAAGAAAACTAACCTCTTCTAACCAAAATTCACACTTAGACAGCTTAGCAAATAACTTCTTTTCTCGTAGAATTCCTAAAACCATTCTCAAATGCTCAACATGCTCTTCTTCCGATTTCGAATACACCAAAATATCGCCAATAAACACCACAACAAACTTGTCTAGGTAAGGATGGAAAATCCTATTCATATACTCCATAAATACTCCAGGCGCATTAGTCACACCAAAAGGCATCACAGAATACTCATAATGTCCATACCTTATTCTGAAAGCAGTCTTCTGAATATCCTCAGTTTTCACACGTATCTGATGATATCCCGATCTCAAATCTATTTTGCTGAACACACTCGCACCAACCAACTGATCCATCAAATCATCAATCCTCGGCAAAGGATACCGATTCTTGATCGTCACTTTATTCAGTTGCCTGTAGTCCACACACAACCTCATAGTACCTTCTTTCTTCTTAACCAATAACACTGGTGCACCCCACGGTGACACACTCGGACGAATAAATTTCTTATCCAACAGATCTTCCAACTGACTCTTCAATTCAGTTAACTCAACAGCAGACATACGGTACGGAGCCATCGATATCGGCCTAGTACCAGGCAACAAATCAATCGAGAACTCAACTTCACGCTCTGGCGGTAATTCATTCACTTCTTCCGGAAACACATCAGGAAAATCACACACTATGGCTAGATCGCAAATAACCAGTTTATCTTTAGCCTCCAAAGTCGCTAACAGCATAAACAACTCTGCCCCATCGGCTACTTCCTCATTCACTTGCCTTGCTGATAGAAACAAACTCTTCCCTTCCTCAATCTCAGGAAAGATCACAGTCTTATCAAAACAATTGATATAAACTCGGTTAGACACCAACCAGTCCATACCCAGGATAACATCAACCTGCACTAGTGGAAGACACACTAGGTCCATCCCAAAGTCTCTACCAAAAATACTCAAAGGACAATTCAAACAAACTGAAGTAGTAGTCACTGAACCCTTCGCAGGAGTATCAATCACCATACTTCCATGCATCTCAGATATCTCTAATCTAAGTTTCACAGCACAATCCAAAGATATAAAGGAATGAGTCGCACCTGTGTCAATAATAGCTACAAGAGGAAAGCCATTAATATAACACGTACCTCGGATCAAACGATCATCTGCAGAAGTCTCAGAACCCGATAAAGCAAAGACCTTGCCTCCCGACTGATTCTCCTTCTTCGGCTTAGGACACTGTGGACTGATATGACCCAACTCTCCACAGTTGAAACAAGTCACAGTCTTCAACCGGCACTCTGCAGCCAAGTGACCACCTTTTCCACACTTAAAACACTTCTTCTCATTACTGGTACACTCATGGATACGATGTCCAGCCTGACCACATCTGAAACATTTAGCAGGGGCACTAGAGTCTCCCCCACTAGGCCTCTTCATTCCACTCTGTCTCTGGAAACCTTTGCCAGCTGCATACAGTTTCCCACGATCATTCTGATTCTTGCCTTTCCTATCAACCCTCTGCTGATAGCTTTCCGCTCTGGCCTTGGTATCCTGTTCAAAAATCCTGCAACAGTCAACCAAATCAGAAAACACTCTAATCCGCTGATACCCAATAGCCGGCTTGATCTCGGGACGTAACCCGTTCTCAAACTTCACACATTTTGAAAATTCTCCAGCAGCCTCATCATAGGGAGTGTAATACTTCGACAGCTCTGTGAACTTAGCAGCATACTCAGTAACAGACCTGTTACCCTGCTTCAATTCCAAGAACTCTATCTCTTTCTTTCCTCTGACATCTTCTGGAAAGTACTTCCTCAGGAATCTCTCTCTGAACACAGCCCAAGTGATCTCAGCATTCCCAGCAGATTCCAACTCAGTGCGGGTAGCAACCCACCAATCATCTGCTTCCTCTGACAGCATATGCGTACCGAACCTGACCTTCTGGTTATCGGCACACTCAGTCACTCGGAAGATCCTCTCGATCTCCTTCAACCACTTCTGAGCACCATCTGGATCGTATGCTCCCTTAAACCTTGGAGGATTGTTCTTCTGGAACTCACTCAGTTGACGAGCAGCTCCCAGTCCCACAACATTCGGATTCCCTCCAAGTACTCCAGCTAGCATACCCAGAGCCTCAGCAATCGCAGCATCGTCTCTACCTCTTCCAGCCATCTCTATTCTGAAAACCCAACAAGCTAAACAATAAGTACTGATAGGGTTACACAACACCTATCACGTACAGGGAAACAGAATAATTACTACTCGACTCGACCGACTATGCTCTGATACCACTAATGTAACACCCTTCTAAAATACCCCAAATATTTAATTAAAATAACAATGTAAATCAGAGTAAATATGCAATTAAGGGTGTCACACAAACTCTTCACACCATTCACCAAAATTAACTGTCATGCTCTTTTATTATATCAAAACATAAAGCATTGCACAATACGCAGCGGATAGAGAACAACTCAATCATGCAAAACATGTAACACAATACATGTAAAATTATTCAACAAGGTAAAACATCCCGTCCCGATGTTACATCTATCAGAGCATGACCCACTAAGGAGACTACACTAGACTCCAAGCACTAGCTTCTACTCAATCACTGTTCGTTACCTGAAAAATAGTTGTAAGGGTGAGTTCCTCAATCGATGTAATAAGCATTATAAAATATCATGTAATGCTAAGTAATTCAACACATTCATTCACCCTAATCATATCACACATTCAGTAACGGCCACATCAACTCATACTCATAATCATACTCAACACAAACATCAAAACACACGTATAATATTGGAACACATCCATTCATATTATACACAATACATACATTATGCAATGAGACTCCATGCATGCGGTACCGACTATTCGTGAACATATAGTTCACCTCACCGATCAAATCCAGATACGGCTACCAAGCCCACTAGTCCCACTCATTTGAGACCTAGTGACTCACTCACTAATTCCTCACCACGGGAATTAGCTACCACCCCAAGGGCCATGCTATGCACGCTAATCACCTAGCATGCAAACATCAACAATCATCCACAAAGATTCACTCACTAATTCCTCACCATGGGAATTAGCTACCACCATAAAGGCCACAATATGCAAGCTAAATCACTTAGTCATGCAAACATCAACAATCATCCACAATGGACATATGCTCACACTCTAAGCCATAAACAGTCCATTCATAATTTCATACATGATAGATACATTCACCACATTATGCATATCATCATACATCATCAACATATTCACCACATAATCATATCATGTCATATCACATAATCAATCACAGCATTAGCACACTCTACTAACACCTATACTACTCAAAACAACGGGAAATGATCCCTACTCTATCATACATCAGCTAAATTACATTACTCAGCTGAACAACCAAAAACTGCACAACAACAGCACAGAAAAATCACAATCCTGCCCATACGCGTACTGCCTAGTCCCATACGCGTATTGCCCATTTCTACGCCAATCCCATACGCGTATCACCCGTCTCATACGCGTATGCTACGCGTACCACTTCCCCATACGCGTACCAACAGAGACCAAACCACGTTCAAAACATCATCTTCCTCATCCATACGCGTATTGCCTAGTGCCATACGCGTACCAGACCATCTCATACGCGTATTGCCTAGTGCCATACGCGTATGACCAGAAACCAGATTTCCAGATCTGCTATGGTCGTCTCTGCTACGAGATCTACCAATTCCAACCTCCTACAATTCAATTTTTCACAGTAATCGTTCATATCATCTAACACGAATCATACCCTATTCAATTTCACCAATTCTAACATCTTTACATCTAATTCCTACGAATTCCTCTCAATCATAATCCAATTTCGTTCATCCAAAAGTTCACAATTTCATCATGCATCATTCCGAATAGAGTCAAATCAATGGTCTATCACTACCCACTACATGTTATCCCATAATACCCATTAATCGACGATAAACCCCCTTACCTGAGTTAATCCGGCAAATCCTGCAGCTTCAAGCTCTTCCTCTCTCCAACCCTTGTTCTCTGGTTCTCTTTGCCCTTTTTCCACTTTTCTGCCCCTTTTTCCTTTTCACGTGAAAAATAAACCTTTTTACTAAATGGGACCTTTTCTAAATTCCAACTTTTATTCCAATAAAATAATAATCCAATAATAATAATTCCAATTATTTAATTAAATTAATAAATATATTATTAACTTAAATTAAATAATTATCTTGTTTTATCGGGGTGTTACAACTCTCCCCCACTAAAAGAGTTTTCGTCCTTGAAAACATACCTCAAGCGAATAACTATGGACAGGACTCCTTCATCTGACTCTCAAGTTCCCAAGTCACATTGCCACCTGCTGGTCCTCCCCAAGCTACCTTCACCAAGGCAATCTCTTTACCCCGCAACTGCTTCAACTCTCGATCCTCGATCCTCATAGGTGATGTTTCAACAGTCAGGTTATCTCTCACCTGGACATCATCTACTTGGACCACATGCGACGGATCATGAATGTACCTCCTCAACTGAGACACATGAAAAACCTCATGCAAATTCGCAAGTGACGGCGGTAAAGCGATACGATAGGCTACCTCTCCTATCCTCTCCAAAATCTGATAAGGACCAATAAATCGAGGTGTCAACTTCTTCGACTTCAAAGCTCGACCAACCCCAGTTATCGGAGTAACACGAAGAAACACATGGTCTCCCTCTTGAAACTCAAGTGACTTCCTCCTCTTGTCGTGATAACTCTTCTGACGACTCTGAGCAATCCTCATCTTCTCCTGAATCATCTTAATCTTTTCCGTAGTTTGCTGAACAATCTCCGGTCCAACCACAGCACGCTCACCGGACTCATACCAACATAAAGGTGTCCGACATCTCCTACCATACAAAGCTTCAAACGGTGCCATACCAATGCTCGAATGAAAACTATTGTTGTAGGTAAACTCAATCAATGGTAAATAACAATCCCAAGCACCTCCCTTTTCTAAAACACAAGCCCTCAAAAGATCCTCTAGTGAATGAATCGTCCTCTCAGTCTGACCATCATTATGACTTTGAAAATCCGATCTACCAAGCCGAGGATGGAAGTGAGGAAGATTGTGAAGTACCTGAGAACTTGCCAGGCCGTTACTGCAAGAAGAAAAGACTATACAGCCGCATGAGGAATTAATTGAAACGGTAAATATGGGTACAGAAGTAGACAAGAAAGAAGTCAGAATAGGAGCAGGCTTGGAAAACAGTGTCAAAGAAAGATTGACTCAGGTGTTACGTGACTATGTAGAGGTTTTCGATGGAAAAATTAAGAGATAATACGGAATGGAATGTCAAGAAGCTTTAGACAAAATCAAGAAGTATCTCCAAGAACTTCCAATTCTTATGCCACCAGTTGAAGGAAAACCTCTAATCATGCATTTGACCGTGTTAGAAAATTCAATCGGGTGTGCTAGGGAAACATGACGAGTCTGGTCGAAAAGAGCATGCAATATACTACCTTAGCAAAAAGGTACCGACTGTGAGACAAGATACTCACAGCTCGAGAAAGCTTGCTGTGCTTTGGCTTGGGCTGCTCGCCGACTAAGACAGTATATGTTGAATCATACCACTTTATTGATTTCTAAGATGGATCTTATCAAATATACATTTGAGAAACCTGCTCTCTCCGGAAGAACAACAAGATGATTACTGAACTCTGCACGCAGTTCAAAATAAAACACCATAACTCTTCTCCGTACCGGCCAAAGATGAACGGCGCCGTGGAGGCTGCTAATAAGGATATTAAGAAGATCATACAAAAGATGACAGTAACATACAAAGACTGGCATGAGATGTTACCCTTTGCTCTCCATGGTTGTCGCACTTCAGTGCGCACTTCGACAGGGGAAACTCCGTTCTCTTTAGTCTACGGAATGGAAGCCGTTTTACCGGTGGAAGTTCAGATTCCCTCTCTAAGAATCATGAAAGAGGCGGGCTTAGATGAAGATGAATGGATTCGGACTCGACTCGATCAGATAAATTTGATTGATGAGAAGAGACTTGCGGCTGTTTGTCATGGGTAGATATATCAGAAGCGCATGACCCAGGCATTCAACAAAAAGGTCAAGAGACAGGTGTATCAAATTGGCGACTTGGTGATCAAGCGTATCATTCTACCACAAGGTGATCCCAGAGGCAAATGGACTCCCACATACGAAGGGCCATTTGTAGTTAAGAGGGTATTCTCTGGTGGAGCCATGATGCTTGCTACAATGGTTGACGAAGACTTCCCACATCCCGTGAACGCAGACATAGTCAAAAATATACTATGCATAAAAGAGACCCGCTAGGTCGACGTATCTAGGCAAAAGTAAGGGCATCCCGGCGAACCAAAAGGGTTCGGGCAAAAATTAGGGATAAACATATAAAAATGTACACCCGGCAAGTCGAAAACCTGAAAAGGCGGCTTGGGCAAAAAAGGGTATCCTGGTGGACTGAAAACCTGAAAAGGCGGTCCAGGCAAAAATTAGGGATAAAAGCGTATGACTATGTCCCGTTCTCAGTCAACTTCACCAAAGGCAAAGGGACTGGACAAGCCAATCACTTCTATCCGACAGCAAGGGATGAGATGCTTGAAGACATAATGACAGTAGCAGAATTTAAATCAATAGGACTTTTCCTCATAGCTTTTCTTTGCTTTCTTGACAATTTCCTCTTACTAGGATTTCTGTCTCCTTGTACATAAATTGCCTGTTTATAGGCCCTTTTTCAAAATCAATACAATTTTATTTCCAAAAAGATGCTTTTGTTTTACTTTCTCTGTTTTGTTTGCATAAACGTCCATTGATTTAATTCGAATTGATATATGCATTTGAATATGATTGATGTTTACCAGAAATGCATAAAATGCAGTAATAGTATTTACTAAGGACGAACGAGGGTAGTAGTTCAACGAAGCTTCGCCGGTTCATCCCCACTACAAATCCTCAGTAGAGCAAATCTATCTTTATAGATGCTTCGAATTACGTCTCCCCTTGAATTTATGTCCATCTCTTTTACCCTCAGTCGGGATACTCAGGAACTTATTCCTTCAATAGAAGTACGACGAACGAATACGGGAAGTGACAAATACTATACTATCAAACAAGACGGGAACGAGTTCCTCATATTCTTCAGCAACGAATCGGGATTTATTTTCCCTAGCCAGCAGTTGTTATACAAAGATATCCGGACGCTTCAGGCCGCATGATTCATACATACATCATTTACATCATACCATAGCATATCCATAAGTGCATAATACATTTACTTAGATGCACCATGCCATGCATGCATACATATTGCATAAACTAACCTTTTCCTTGCAGGATGGTTATATACAGATAAAGTACTATCAACAATTCACAACAGGTCAGAAACGATCTATACGAAGATCTAGTGCTGATACTTAATCATTACTCAAGGTGTCCTTGGATAGTAGGCAAACGGTCTATACGAAGATCTATTCCCTAGTCCAGGATGTTTTCAGGAGAGTTCATCCTGACACTCTTTTGTTCTTGGATATTAGGCAAACGGTCTATACGAAGATCTATTCCCTAGTCCAGGATGTTTTCAGGAGAGTTAATCCTGATACTCTTTTGTCCTCGGATAGTAGGCAAACGGTCTATACGAAGATCTATTCCCTAGTCCATGATATTTTCAGGAGATTTCATCCTGACACTCTTTTGTTCTTGGATATTAGGCAAACGGTCTATACGAAGATCTATTCCCTAGTCCAGGATATTTCCAGAAGAGATAATCATCACGAAGATTTATTTCTACTGGTCTATTCAACAATTCAAAACAGTTCAGAGACGATCTATACGAAGGTCTAGTGCTGATACTTAATTCAGAAAGAAATCGCCACGAAGATTTGGTTCTGACACTTAAATTAAAAGTATGTTCTTAGATACGATTCAGAGACGGCCTATACGAAGACCTAGTACTGATATCCAGTATCAACATCAAGATATTATCACCTCCTGATATTATGGATGGCATCTATAAGCCCATCTCCAGTTCTTCCAAGTGGCATCTTCAAGCCCACTTAAGCATATACAACCAGTCATCAGTGTTACTTTACGCACCGGCGAGTGCAAATTTTTGGGCTTTTGTGTTCAATCCCCTTCAACCTTCCAAGTCACGAATGGCACACAGGCCAATCTAACTCCTCAGGTTTCAGAAAATTGAACAGGGGCAGCTGTTGCACCCCAAAATTTGCCCTCTATTTTTAACTCTAACCAATTTTTTGTTTCACATTCATTTGCATCATCTTCATAGCATAACATTTTTTTGTCTTAATATTAGCCGGAATAATTTCTCGGAATTTACAAACAGACTGGTCAAATTAACTTTTTAACTGTGCCTAAAATTAGTCAACGAAAAAATGTCAAGTTTAAGTTTGCAAATGTCGGTAACATTAATCTGCGGTTCACGTGGTTTAATTTGACATGCTAAAAATATTTTTACGACTATTTTTGGTCATATGTTGATCAGTCTGAGCAGTTTAAACGGTCATAATTTTTATTTCAAAATCCGACCAAATGCTGTATTTTTCCGAGTCATTTATTTCGCGCTGATTATTTTGACGTGTTCATTTAATTTTTTCGAGCATTTTGGTGCCCGACTTTTATTTTTTTTTGAGTCTATTTATTTTTATATTGGGTCTAGAATAAATAAATAGGTTAATTAGTTTTTATTTTAATTTTAACTATTTTAATTATTTAACTTTATTCAGTTTTTAATTTAATATTGGGTTTCAAAATAAGCTTAGGCCCATTATCATTAACCTAATTTGTTCCTATATATATTTACTAGCATGACTGATAGACAGAGGCAAAAAAGACAGAACAAAAAAGAGAAACTGAGAGTGGCTGATCTATACTATCGTATACACAGTTTGGTAATAGTTTATATATGATATATACTTTATCTATTTTGTTGATATATTTGTTACTGTGTTTCAAATACATGTTCATATGTGTGACTGTGTCATGTATTCCAGATACATGCGGTTTGGTTAAATATATCAGGATATCGCCGTTTTGCTTTTTTTATGCACATAAGTATAACATGTATAATAATTTGGTTCATTGTATTATGTATTTGATGTGTTTGTTTTTATATAAGTTTTACATGTCTCATAATATATAATATAATATAATAATAATTTTGTTGTTAATAAAAATGCATATGGATCATATAATATATAATTTATAATATGTAACTAGTGTGTTAAATATATATATATTTCTATTTTATGTTATAATTTGATTATGTTTTCGGATCGGATCGTGTCAATACGCCGTTTTCACATATACGTGTATGAGGCGTGACATTTGTGTTATCCGATCCAGTTGCGATGATCGCAATTTTGCGCTAGCAACGCCGTTGTTTTTTTTAATTCATATTTTTTTTATATACATATATTTAGATCTGCATATTTTTTTTCATAACTAACTACCCTGATTTTTCCTAAACCCTGACAATTTCGCCACAAACTCTAAATTTCAAACCTAAAACTTTAAACGTGTTATTTCCTTTAAACCATAAACCTTTTCTTAAACCTTAACAAACCTTATTATTATTTCCTATTTTCGCTCATATTTATGTTATTCATACACTGTAACTGCTTCGCCCTTGTAATATTTTAAGTTTTAACTTGTAATATTTTCAGTTTTACTTTTCGCCATCTTTATTATGTAACTGCACCAAAGCGTTGTAATAATTAGGATTTTATTTTCTGCCATTTTATTTTTCTGCCATTTATTTTTCTGCCATTTAAATTCCTGCCATTTATCCTATATTAACTGCGTGGTTTAGTAATGTAGGGCGTGAAAACCTACTAAATTAATTATTTAATATTTTTCTATAACCTTTATATTTTTTGTAAATAAATAATAAATACTAACTATTTTAATAACTTTTTTTTGTTACTTACTTATAATAATAAATCCTTATATATTTTGTAAATAAAATCTAATTGACCATTTTTCTAATTGAATAATAATAATAAACCTATTAACCTAATAATTTGATATTTTCTATAATCTTTATTTATTTTGTAAATAACTAACTTAATATTTTTCATATAACTCTTTTATTTTATAATTTGTACATTAATGTATTTTAAATTCTTTTATTATTACTAATTTATTTTAAACTCATATTTTTCTAATAACTTCTAAAAAAATCTAACTTGTTTAACCTAAAATAATTTCTTTTAAAATTCTAACCTTTTTATTATCACTTTATTATTATTGTTATTTTATTATTACTTTATTACCATTGTTTATTTATTATTTTATTATTATTTGCTTTTATCTATTCTATTTTTGCTTCATTATTTTCCTTATTTTAATTTTGTTTTATTTATAATATCAGGAACAAATGTATAGGTTGTAAATTTATTCTTTCTCGCCTGATTATTATGTATCTGTCCCATAGCCATGTAATAGTTTAGGAATTTATTTTTCTTGCTTTTATTTTTGTAAATATTTATTGCGTGGTTAGTAATTTAGGGAGTGCAAAAAACTAACTGTAAATAATTGAACTTAGAAAATTAAATTCAAGACAAATATCTGAAAAATAACACTCACACACGTAAGTCGATCTTTGATCGCCATCTGTACTTCCTAGGGTATTCCTCTTGGTTGCCTTCTTTAAATGGTCAAGTCCCTCGAAAATAGGGGTGTCTTAAGCAAAGTCCCTTCAAACAGAAAAATCATCAAGTCCCTATAAACTTAAAAGATCAAGTCCCTACGAGGTTGCCTACGATATAATGATCTTGTCCCTTCGGTAAATATGATGATAGTCCCTACGAGTTGCTAAAGACACCCCTTATGTTGCCTTCATTGACCATACGATGACCCTACGCCCGTCCCTTAAACACATCCAAGGTAATGACTACCTATTCCTTAATAATAGGGACAGTCTTACCATTGAAAGAATATACGAGAACACGAAAGACTTAATCTAGGGTAGGTATCTCATAGTTACTTGCTCACACTTTTCAAAATTACTTTTACACCTCACAATTTCTAAACTAGGCTTTGTATACACCCATACGAGGTCATTACAAAGTACTTAAAGAAATTTTTCTAATCACACACTACACTCTTGCACACAAACAAAGTGAGCTAAGTAACTAAGAGCCCATGGATAACCATGGATATAAAGGGTGCTAATACCTTCCCTTTGTATAACCTACCCCCCGAACTCAAAATCTTTTTAAGGTCTTTCCTGTTCTTTTATGTCCTTTCCTTTTGGATAAAATAAAAGTCGGTGGCGACTCTTGCTATCCGCAACATTTAACTAAAGTCAGTTCTCCCACCGTGTTACAGACTGCATCTGAATTCACAGGACGAGTGAAATCATCCCCATCCATAGTTGTAAGTATCAAAGCACCGCCTGAAAAGGCTCTCTTAACAACATATGGAGCTTCATAGTTTGGAGTCCACTTGCCCCTGGAATCGGGTGCGAAAGACAAAACTTTCTTGAGTACGAGGTCACCTTCTCAGAACACATGAGGCTTGACCTTCTTATCAAAGGCTTTCTTCATCCTTTGCTGATATAACTGACCATGGCACATGGTAGTTAATCTCTTCTCTTCAATCAAGTTCAACTGGTCAAAACGACTCTGAACCCATTCAGCTTCAGTCAACTTGGGTTCCATCAAGACTCTCATTGATGGGATCTCAACCTCCACGGGGAGCACAACCTCCATGCCATACACAAGAGAGAAAGGGATTGCATTAAATTTAAAGGCTTGAAGTTAAAAGTTAGTAGTTAATAGGTTAAGGGTTAGTATTATTTTGTTTTTGCTTTTCATTTCAAGACATTCTTTGGACAACACTTAACCCACTTATCACAAGCATGGATCCTTGAACCAAAACATCTTCCAAAGGAAGGAAAGAAGGCCTAGTTTCCACATAATACCATGAAAGAGGGGAGACTTACAATCTCACTAACTAGAATGCTTATGCCTTTTCTGTCACAAATTTAACACTATGTTAAGCAATCGTAATTGGACTTATGTGGAAGTCACAACTATTTAAGGTCGAGCAATATAAATTTGGTGTTAATGCATGTTAGAGACATAGTATAATGGACTATGCTCATGAAACATACCACACACAAAAAGAATATTCAAAGAGGTGGCTTAATCTCATCCATACTTGTGTTGATTTTGCAATCAACTAGCCTTAGGACTTAGAGATATCATAGGCCAAATGAGATGAATGCATAAAGAATGGGAATCAGATGAAGAGGGGGGGGGGGATGGATCAAAACTCAAACTTGTCAAAGGAAGACTCTTACCAAATTTATATCATCCATTCATTTTGGGAGATGGAATATACATTCCATCAATCCTCTAAATCCATACTTGTGTTGATTTTGCAATCAACTAGCCTTAGGACTTAGAGATATCATAGGCCAAATGAGATGAATGCATAAAGAATGGGAATCAGATGAAGAGGGGGGGGGGGATGGATCAAAACTCAAACTTGTCAAAGGAAGACTCTTACCAAATTTATATCATCCATTCATTTTGGGAGATGGAATATACATTCCATCAATCCTCTAAATCCAATGATATTAACTTGACAAAGTCAAATCAACCATGACCAAGGCTCAACAACAAGAGTCAAACTCAAACAAGTCATCACAATTGGTCAACACAATTAATTGGCATTTATTCAAATTAAAAGGACTAACATAATACATTTAAATTAAATATGGTTTGTCAAATTCCTAAAACCACATAAAAGCACCAAAGAAATGGCCATGCGATTTATCATAGGTTAAACAATTAAATCATGAAAAATATTAATAATGATCCAAAAAATAATTTTAATTCAAAATATGAAAGAGGATATTATTTGAAATTTTTTGGTGAAACTCTCATATTTTTTGGATCAATATTAAAATTAGTATGAATTAATGAAAATAAAAGGATTAAAACAAAAATCAGAAAATATTAAAAAAACGTGGACCACTTGATCTCCCTCATTAACTGAGGTGGCAGATCAAGTGGTCCTTACCGCGCGCGTTCCACAATGGACATTAGTCAATGCGCTGCAGGGATGGTATTTAAAACCAACGCACAAGATTAAAACGTTTTGCAAGGATCCTATTGTCGGAGACGTGCCAACACACGGCCGGAGCTATAGCTCCGGTCTTCTTCTTCGGTGGACCTCACCGGATTGGTCCACCCTCAACCATCACCAAAACGAAAAAGGAGAACATGATCTGGAAGAAAAAATGGCGTAGAGCATGAATCTGACCTCGATTTTAACTAACTCCACATATATAGAAAGATATGAGGAGTTGAATTTTGATGTGTGTTAACTGAGTTGCTTCGATTTGACCTCTAAGCAACTCAATATTCTTGCCTACATTGGTAGGACTTAAGACAACCAAAGATCCAAGAGAATTGAGTAGAATTGAGTGAGAATCAAAGACATTAAGTTTTCTGAAAATTTCCTTCAATGCTATGCAGTTCTTGATGTTTCTTGCTCCAAACACGATCTGATCACACTTGAGAAGCTAGCAGGACTTGATTGGAGAGGTTACAAGGCTTTGGATCTTGGAGTTCTTCAATCTCCAATAGTTGAGATTCAAACTCAAATTTCCAATTGAAATTTCTCAGGTTTTCCTTTTGAATGAGAGGGTTTCAATGGAGGAAAAGCTGGCGCGCAAAGTGTTGTTCAAATAAGCTCAGAAGCATTCTAGTTATAGCCAAAGGGAATGATATTTGCACACTTCAAAATCTGTCCAAAATTGGCAATGTGGATGGCACGCGTGCATGGGCATGTACAGGCCCATGATGCAATGCATTAAGGTCCAAAATGATTCATATTGAAGCTTGAATGGCAAGGCAATGTGAACTGAAGTTTGTACAATTGATTCTTTCCAATGATGCAACCCTGTTAAAGTCATGCGCAGACCTAGCAATCTTTGTCCAAAATGCATGAACTTGGGTTCTTTGGAAAGCTTGGACCAAGGGGAACAAGTTTGATGTTGAACACTTTTTGAGGTGGAAGTTTGGAAATTTCAACATGTTGAAAAATTCTTTAAGTGTCAAGCCATATACCTTAATATTCCACCTTACTTAACTTTTTATGTCAGCTTAAAATGAGAAAAGTGTCTTCATCAAAATTGTAGCTCATTCAAAGAAATTTAAAATGGTCACAAATTTCTTGTCATTTGGATTTAGAATGATAGATTTATGCATTTTGAAGTTTGGAAAAATCACTTGTTCAATGGTAGAGGACAAAAGTGACCTATAATGTAACCTCATATCACATGCTCATAAAAGTTGAATTAGCTTCCACTCTAAACATAAAAGTTAAAGTAAACATCTTGAATTTTATTGTGAAACTCGTAAATCTTTCGTATCATAAAAATTGAACAAGTTATGTCCTTGGGAAGTTGACTTTCAAATTAGGGTTTAGACAAAATGACCTATAATGTTTCAACATAGAAAATGATTTTCCAAGCAAAACTAGCTCTATGTCTCAACATGAAAGTTGTTTGGAATGTCATTTAGAGTAACGTTTCTCTGGGAATCATTTTCATATGGTGAAAATGATAGGAGATAGGGTCTAGGGAGACCCAGTTTTGGCCAGATGAATTCCTCTGGCCAACCACCATCAACCAACTTGATAACTTTCAATTATTTGGACTTTCTTGGCTCATGGTAGATCATATATGCATAATATGGTGAATTTTGAAGTGTCCCTTGATTAATTTGATCAATTAATGAGATAGCTTGTAGGAGAAGTTACTCAAGATACCGAGTCAAACTAGGGTTTCCAAGGCAAATCATCCTCAAACTCTTGAAGAGAACTTGATCAATATGACATGTAGAGATCAATGGAACTCATATATGATGCTTGAAACCATTCTTGGATCAATCCGTGATTGTACTCTTTGGTCATGAGGGTCTCAAACCCTAGATGTGAACTTGATAGATCAATAGAGATCTTGCCTTACCTATAAAAGAGTTAGGCAAATACAAAGACATATTTTTGGTATTTTGGTTAGTAAAATGATAAAATACAAGTATGATACAATCACATAGTGCTTGGTGATCTCTCCCAAAACAAACCCAATGAAAGAGGGGTAAGGAGAATGCCAAGGCATGATCCCAATGCTAATGCATATGATGAAATTGCATGAGGGATCTTAGGGTCAAAATTGGGGTCTTACAGTGTTCGACTTAGCGGGCTCTTTCTTTGATAATTTTTTTAGAGGATGTCACTGTCAAGTCATTGGTTGTTGAAGAACCACCGACATAAATTTTGGGTTCTTGTATGGTTTCCTCGACAGTTTAGGATGTTTGCGAAGAATATCATGCGGTTGGTCCTCATATGGGATATTTCACCTTTGTAATTCAAATGTATAGTCAGATTAACTGAACACTACCTTGCCCCGAGTTAAATGTAAGGGTTTATGTATCCGAAAGAACTCCTACTTCTAGCCTCAAAGTTGTTGGCTAGGGATTAACTCATTATCTCTCTAGTGTTTGGAGATTTGAAATAATGCATGTACATCATCAGCAGGATTTTATCCAAAAGCATACAATTAATAATTATGAGTATTTGGTTTTCGTCATCCTCCTTCCAATATTTACTAACAATAGTATGATAAAGAAAGTGAAGTGGAAAAGTATTTGTTTGTGCTTTGCGATAAATGAGGGACTATGAAAAGATTGGTTCCAAACATGCATAATCATTTCATTTATAAGACCAAATATAAATAATAATTCTTAAAGCAAACAATACTTAGACAAATGAGAATAAACTACAAGAATATGAAATGGTAAAATAGCATAATGATTGCCTTCATTTAAGGAAACTAGCCTTCCCCTCTTGATTTGCTGTTGGAATAGCTTCATTAGGAATTATTCTGCTTGTTCAGGCTTGTATGAAGCTTTATCTTCGGCAATCCCTTTAACGAAACTTACTTACTGCTCTGCATGCACCAACATGGGATTTTTTGCAACATTTGGCCTAACTGGCGTGAAAGAAATTTCCTTACTGTCAATCAGGTCTTAAACTTTGTGTTTCAACGCCTTACAATTCTCCACTATATGCCCTGGGGCACCCATATGATACTCGCAATGAGCATTGGCGTCATAGCCTGGTGGATAGGGTGGAGTCGCAAGCGTTATCTCTTTCAATGTGATTGATCCACCTTTTAGCAAGTAGGGAAGGATCTTGTTGTATGGTACTGGCAAAGGATCAAAATGTCTTTCTGGCCTCCTTACCCTCTATTGGTTAGGTTGATGTTGTTGTGGAACACGTTGCTGTTGACTTTGGTATTGTTGCTGCTAAGTTGGCTGTTTATATGGTTGCTAATATGGCGCTGGCATGACAGCGGCATCCTGATGGTAAGTGTAAGACCCCAATTTTGACCCTATGATCCCTCATGCAATTCCATCATAAGCATTAGCATTGGGATCATGTCTCGGCATCCTCCTTACCCTTCTTTCATTGGGTTTGTTTTGGGAGAGATCACCAAGCACTTTGTGATTATATCATACTTGTATTTTATCATTTCACTAACCAAAATACCAAAAACATGTCTTTGCATTTGCCTAACTCTTTTGTAGGTAGAGCATGATCTTCATTGATTCATCAAGTTCACATCTAGGGTTTGAGACCATCATGAACAAAGAGCACAACCAAGAATTGATTCAAGAATGGTTATGAACATCATTATGAGTCCCAATGATCTCTACATGTTATATTGATCAAGCTTTCTTCAAGAGTTCGAGGGTGATTTGTCTTGGAAACCCTAGTTTGACTAGGTATCTTGAGTAACTTCTCCAACAAGCTATCTCACCAATTGATCAAATTTCTCAAGGGACACTTCAAAATTAATCATCTTATTCATATATGATATACCATGAGCCAAGAAAGTCAAGAGAATTGGAAGTTAGCAAGTTGGTTGATGGTGGTTGGCCAGATGAATTCATCTAATCAAAATTGGGCCTCCCTGGACCCTATCTTCTACAATTTTCACCATATGAAAATGATTCCAAGAGAAACGTTACTCTAAATTATATTCCAAACAACTTTCATGTTGAGACTTAGAGCTAGTTTTGCTTGTAAAATCATTTTCTATGATGAAACATTATAGGTCATTTTGTCTAAACCCTAATTTGAAAGTCAATTTCCCAAGGCCATAACTGGCTCAATTTTTATGATACGAAATATTTCCAAGTTGCACAATCAAATTCAACGTGTCTACTTCAACTTTGATGTTCGGGGTGGGAGCTAATTCAACTTTTTTGAGCATGAGATGTGAGGTTACATTATAGGTCACTTTTGACCTATACCATTGATCAAGTGATTTTTCCAAACTTCAAAAATGCATAACTCTATCATTTCAAATCCAAATGACATGCAATTGGTGACCATTTTGAAGGTCTTTGAGATATCTACAACTTTGATGAAGACACTTTTCTCATTTAAAGCTCATATAAAAAGTTAAGCAATGTGGAATATTGAGACATATGGCTTGACACTTAGAAAAATTTTGATATGTCAAAAATTTCCAAACGTCCACCTCAAATTTCTCCAAGTTCCAAGCTCCAAATGAAAAAGTGTTGAATATGAAAGTTGTTCCTCTTGATCTCACCTTTCCAAAGGGCTCAAATTCATTCATCTTGGACAAGAAATGCATAGGCTGCGCATGGCATAAACAGGGTGACATCACTTGGCAAGGATCAAACTTAACATCAATGCACACTTGCCTTGCAATCCAAGCTTAATTCAGACCATCCAACATTCATTTGTGGACCTTAAGCAATCATTTCATGGGCATGTGCGCGCCCATGCATACTTTTTCCCTTTGCCAATATTGGAAAGTGATTTGAAGTGTGTAATTATCAATTGTTTCAGCTATAAATAGAGCTTCAATTACTCAGAAATTGACACACCTTCGCGCCAGCTTTGATCCCCCATCTCAAACCCTCACTTTGCAAAGGATAAGCCTGAAAAATTCTCTTGAATTTGAGGTTGAATTTCCACTGTTTTGAAATTCAAATCTCCAGGAATCCACAGCCTCTTAACCATCTAATCTTTCTTCTGCAAGCTAGTGGAGTGAGACCAAGCACGAGCAAGATCAAGATCAGCTGAATCTAGAAATCCATTGAAGGTATTTTCCAGAAATTTTAAACTCTTCGATTCTCTCAAATTCTTGCTCAATTCTATTGATTCTTTGGTTGTCATAAGTCCTACCAATGTAGGCAAGGAGATTGAGTTTCTTTGAGGTCAGATCGAAGCAACTCAGTTCATGTACCTCAAATTTCAACTCCATGTATCTCTCAATATACTTGGAGTTAGAGTGAATTGAAGCCAGATTCGAGCTCAGTGCCATTTTTTCTTTAAGATCATGTCCTTCTTTTTCATTTTGGTGATGGTTAATGGTGGACCGGTTCGGTGAGGTCCACCAGAGAAGATGACCGGAGCTCTGGCTCCGGCGATGCGTTGACAAGTATTTGAACCACATGATCCATTCCTTTTGTTTTAATCTTGAATGTTGGTTTTAATTACCACCGGTGCAGCGCTGTTGACTCAAGACCATGTGGAACACGCGCTAGGGACCATCTAATATGCCGCCTCAATTAATGAGCGAGATCAGATGGTCCACGTATTTTTGATTTTCAGAGTTTTCATTTTTATTGCATTATTTTCAATAATTCATATTAAATTCAATATTGATCCAAAAAATATGGGACTTTCACCAAAAAATT
The DNA here is from genome assembly GCF_024323335.1 of Lathyrus oleraceus. Taxonomy (NCBI): domain Eukaryota; kingdom Viridiplantae; phylum Streptophyta; class Magnoliopsida; order Fabales; family Fabaceae; genus Lathyrus; species Lathyrus oleraceus. The sequence goes on along the minus strand of NC_066581.1, from coordinate 119,145,386 downwards.
TCAAATATTTTTCTCTTTCATACTCTAAATTTAATTATTTTTTGGATCATTATTAATATTTTTCATGAATTAATTGATTTTACATTTGTTTTTAATTGTTAAAAAATATTTTTAAATATCCAAAAATTATGAAATTTTTTCTCCAAGGTCCTTTGACCTTATTTGACCTATGATAAATCTCATGGCCATTTCTTTGGTGTTTTGATGAGATTTTAGGAATTGGACAAACCATACTTAATTTAAATGCACTATTTTAATATTTTTAATTTGAATAAATGCCAAATAAATTTGTTGATCAATTGTGATGACTTTGTTTATGTTTGACTCTTGTTGTTGGGCCTTGGTCAAGGTTGATTTGACTTTGTCAAATTAATATCATTGGATTTAGGGGATTGATGGAATGTACATTCTATCTCCCAAAATGAATGAATGATATTAATTTGGTAAAAGTCCTCCTTTGACCAATTTGTGATTTCATTCATCCCCCTCCCACTTCATCTCATTCCTCTTCTCCATTCATTCATTCTATTTGGCCTATGATATCTCAAAGTCCTAATGCTAGTTGATTGAAAAATTAACATGAGTATGGATGAGATTAAGCCAAACCTTTTGCATATTCTTTTTGTGTGTGGTATGTTTCATGAGCATAGTCCATTATACTATGTCTCTAACATGCATTAACACCAAAATTATATTGCCCAGCCTCAAATAGTTATGACTTCTACATAAGTCCAATTACGATTGCTTAACATAGCGCTAAATTTGTGACATAAAAGGCATAAGCATTCTAGTTAGCGAGATTGTAAGTCTCCCCTCTTTCATGGTATTGTGTGGAAACTTGGCCTTCTTTCCTTCCTTTGGAAGATGTTTTGATTCAAGGATCCATGCTTGTGATAAGTGGGTTGAGTGTTCTCCAAACAATGTCTTGAAATGAAAAGAAAAAACAAAACAATACTAACCCTTAACCTATTAACTACTAACTTTTAACTTCAAGCCTTTACTTTAATGCAATTTATTTTTAGCACTCTATTTCATTTGCCATTGTTCATATCATTCTAATTGTTTATGTTAATGTAATTTTCACTTTGTCCATTTGGACCATATTGTGTGATATATTTTGTTTGTGTATACTTTGCTTGTTTGTGCGGTCTTTGACTATTAACGTACATAATAATAACAAAAACCCTAAAAAACTTTTGAGTGGACTGTTGGCTTGATCTTGGACAAATGGACTTAGAATCTAGGCAACCTTCCTGTGCTAATGGACTTGGCCAATGCTAACTTGTTAAAGAACCAAGTGCTTACAATTTGAACTTCATCTGATACATTATTCAAGATCTCTCTAAGATTCATATGCAACATGATCATTGTGAAGCTGTTACTCTGAACCTGTGACTTGTGGAATTCATCTGTTACATGGGCAATTTTTGAAGAAGATCATGGAATGGATAAGCTTGGATGTGGCCATCTTTATTTGATGCCTTGCTCTTCAAGATAACATAATTGTGAATTTGTGTGTTGCTTGATTCTAAAAAGTCCAAGGGAATTCTGGGTTTCTATTGACATTTTTGTCTATTGGATTGCTACCCACTTGGTCAGATCTTTTCAACTCTAAACTTTTAATTTTTGTACATAAGATAGTCTCTTCATCTTCTCCCCATTTCTTTAATTTCAAAATTTCTCCCTCCATTTTTTTAAAATCTTCTTTGTGTGAACTACTTTTGTTCTAAAATTTGACCACTTTTGCAAAAAAAGATAGAAACTTTGGCCTTATGCCATTGCATTTTCAAACTTCTTTTCTTAAATCAAACTTGTGAATAAACTTAACCATATTTGACCTAAACTTTCAAAAAGCCAAAAAGAATTAACTCTTCAAACCATTTTAGGTCTTTGTGTCTTTCAAACTTAATTTTTGTTAAAAGCAATGCATCCACATTGAAATTTGTATCACAAACTACGAGGTTTAGATCCCTCATTTTTATTTTGGTACGTAGGCACAAGACTGAAAGTCTTGTCAAACACAAAAATATAATTAATGAATTCTTTTCTCATCCCCCCATTTTATTTGTTTGTAAACATCACTTTGTACAAAATACATATGCACACAAAAAGGGCTCCCTAGGAGTACCTAGGACACTTTGGGTGCTAACATCTTCCCTCTGTGTAACCAACCCCCTTACATGTGATCTCTGATTTTTATTAGTTTTTATTTGAAAACTTCTTACTTTTTGGGTTTTGTTCATACTTTTTCCCTTTTCCCTTGGAAACAATGAAAGCACGGTGGCGACTCTTGTTATTTGATCTCTAGCTTGTCAATAGCTTGATGATCATGAATTTCCCACTACAGAAATCAATTGGCGACTCTGCTGGGGAGTAGTATCCAGTGGGTTTAGCCTACTTTTTGTGTGAATATATTTGTATATATGTGATGTTTATATATATGTAAGTATGAGATAATCTGCTTGTTGTGCTTGGAGATCTCTGAGTGGTGAGATAAGTTCTAACCCGAACTTGAGTGCAATTAAGATAGGAGGATGGTATAGTCATGTTCGACTTGTCTGGAGTAGTCCTTTACAAGTTGGCTTGAAATCCATCTGCTCAATGGAGACTCCTTTGGATTTGGAAATGTCACACAAGTATTTGTGGTTAGGCATTACTATCTCGAATTGGGTCCGAGAAGCCGGGGACCTTAGAACATTTAACCCATCTTGGCCTATTTAGGACGTAGTGCAGAAACTGTTCAAGTGTAGACTTGATAACAGTTGTTACACGATACTACACTTAGACGAGTTTCTCTTGAGAATATTATGGGTCGATGAGTCAGTCATCTTAACCTGTAATATCTGATAGATGGAATTAAGACTCTGGGAACTTTTTAGAACATGATCTACAGATTTTTATCCTTAGTTCACTCCTTTGGGATGGTTCTTACCCAGACTCCATGCTCGTGACTTGCAACAAACCCTTGATTCTTGGTTGATCCAATCAAGTCTTGTCAATATCAATGGAACTTGGGTGTTGATAAGGTGTAAACCATAATCCACCAAAATGGATGATTGATCATGACAATGACTTGATTCATCCGTTGACCTTTGTTTGCCTTGTGTGTGATCCGTTATTTGTGATTGTTGAATTCGTGCATTCATGCGCATCATAACATCCATCACACAAAAATTTCAAGGAACTAAGGTATCATTTGCAAATATTTTCAGACCATGGATTATGGACGAAGGAACACTAAGAAGTATAGTTTCAGATGTCCCGACTTGAAATAGTTAAGGAAGCTAGCGTCTTTTGTATTAGATCCCTTGGACTTCAAACAACGTCATGGGAAGCTTCTATTCATCTTGTCCGCTGATGTGGTTGAAAGACTTTTGAGTGTATTGGTGCAGTTCTATGATCCTCTCTATTGTTATTTCACTTTCCCAGATTTTCAGCTTGTGCCTATCTTGGAGGAGTATTCTCATCTTTTGGGGATACCTGTTTCTAGTAGAGTGCCTTTTAGTGGATTGGAGAAGATTCCCCGATCTAGTATTATTGTTGAAGGTCTTCACTTGAAGAAGTCTGAGATAGAGGCTCATTGGGTGTAGAAAGGAGGGTTATTTGGGTTGCCATCTGTTTTCCTCATCAAGGAAGTTACTACTTTTGCTCAAGTTGTTAGTGTGGACGCTTTTGAAGCTATCTTTGTGTTGCTCATCTATGGATTAGCTTTGTTCCCTAACATTGACGGTTTTGTTGATGTTAACGCCATTAGACTTTTCTTGATTGGGAATCCTGTGCCTACTTTGTTGGGTGATATGTATTTCTCTTTGCATCTAAGGAACTCTAAGGGTGGTGGAACGATTGTCTGTTTCATTCCTCTTCTGTACAAGTGGTTTATTTCGCACTTGCCTCAGACGCCTGCTTTTGTGGAGAACAAATAATGTCTAAGGTGGTCTCAGAGACTTATGTCTCTCACTAATGATGATATAGTTTGGTATGATCCGTCTTTAGGAAGTTTGGAGATTATTGATAGTTGTGGTGAATTCTCTAATGTGCCTCTCATTGGTACTCAAGGAGGAATTAACTACAACCCTGCTTTGGCTCGTCGTCAACTTAGGATCCCTTGAGAGACAAACCTAATAACATGTTGTTAGAAGGTTTTTTCTATCAAGAGGGTAAAGATCCCCAATATTTGAAGCAGAAGATTGTGCATGTTTGGCATAATTTGCATAGGAAGGGAAGATCCGAGCTTGGTCCGTGCAATTGTGTAGCTTTGGAAGCTTACACTCTTTGGGTGAAGAAGAGAGATTTGGAGTTGAAGATGCCTTATCCTTGTGAAAGACCTATGTCTATGGTTGTGGTTGAGCCATTAACTCTCCCTAACCAAGATGTAGATGAGTTGGAAGACGCGCTCGCCAAGATAAAGCAAGAGAAGGCTATGTGGGAAGAGCGTTTATGTGCTTTGAGTAACAAGCATGAAGAGTTGCAATTGGAGTCTAAGGACAAAGATGAACTGATTGAGCTACTTGAAGTCCGAGTGACGAAGAGACAGAGAGAGCCAAGGGTTGCATCTTCTAGCATACCTCATCCTTCCGTTGCTTGGAAGAAGATTATTCATCAGCTTGTCCTTGAGAAGACTCAGATGAAGGCTTCTTTTGAGACCGAGATTCGTCGCATTCGAAGGAAGTACGCGCCTTCAATCAGATCTTTTGACATTGTTGTTAGGGATCCTTAGGATGACTAGTCTCCTTTTCTCTTGTATCTTTTTATTTTGGTTTCTGAAATTATACTCAGTGTAATCCTTCCAATTTATATAAATAAAAAGTGATTTCTGGTCATATCAAATTGTTGCAATTACCTTTTAAATATTATACATTTGCAAATGATATAGTAAGTTCCTTGGAAATAAAAATAATCAAGCATTGCATTTCATGAATCATTTGCATAAGCAGGTTTTTGCCAGGTGTCTGATTGGTGTTTCTTCTATGCTTTAGCCAAGCTGACTCACCAGTACAATACTCGAGGCAATCATCAGAAAATTATGGAACATTTGGAGCAAGAGAACAGAGAGATGAAGGATGAGATCGCCCGCCTGACTGCCATGATGGAGTCAGTTCTTGCTGCTCAAAGTCTAGTTTCTCCAACACCAGCAACTCCTCCCGCGAGGACTGTTACTTCTAAGGTGACTACCTCTACTATGCCTGCTGCTACCGCCCACTTCGCATCGAATATGCCTGCCGGATTCCCATGGGGAATGCCGCCCAACTTTGTGCCAGAAGGCTTTGCGCCTACCTTTGCTTCCATGCCGGCATCTAGCCCGGTCATATCCGTGCCACCTCCCGTTGTGCGCACTTTGCCTCGCGTAAAGGATACCATCTATCATTCCGAGCCGTCTGAGGGTCCGGATGTTTATGAGAAGATGGACGAAATGAAAGATCAGTTTCTTGAGTTGCGCAAGGAATTAAAGACGCTGAGAGGTAAAGATTTGTTTGGGAAGAATGTTGTCGAGTTATGTTTGGTGCCCAACGTCAAAATCCCGGTGAAGTTCAAAGTGCCTGACTTTGAAAAGTATAAGGGGAACTCTTGTCTGCTCAGTCATCTTGTGATGTATGCCCGCAAGATGTCAACTCAGACCGACAATGATCAATTACTTATTCACTAGTTTCAGGATAGCCTGACTGGTGCTGCACTCCGTTGGTATATGGGGTTGGATAGTGCGAGCATTCGCACTTTCAACGACTTGGGAGAGTCTTTTGTGAAGCAATACAAGTATAATGTGGACATGGCGCCAGATAGAGACCAGTTAAGGTCTATGTCTCAGAAGGACAAAGAGACATTCAAAGAATACGCGTAAAGATGGAGGGAGTTGGCTGCCCAGATCACTCCTCCTTTGGAGGAGAAAGAGATGACAAAGATCTTCTTGAAAACTCTGAGTTTATTTTATTATGAACGCATGATCGCTAGTGCCCCCTGTGATTTTACCGAAATGGTAAATATAGGGATGAGACTTGAGGAATGAGTCTGTGAAGGACGTTTGACAAGAGATGAAGCATCAACGAGCAAATGATATGGTAGTAACTTCGGTAAAAAGAAAGACAGTGAAACCAACGCAGTAATCAGTGGGAGGTAGAGGAGGCCTCAGATCAGAAGAAATCCACCACCCCGTCAACATCATCATCATCAAGTGTCATCAGTAATTCCGGTCTTTTCTAATCAACAAGCAACACCAATTCGTCAACAACAACAACATCAACGTCAACAACAACAACCATAACAAAGAACAAACACCTACAACAACAATAATACCAACAACAATCACCATCAGCAGAACTTTAAGAGGAAGAAGGTCTGTTTTGACCCGATTACTATGTCGTATGCAGAGTTGTACCCCTCGCTAGTTTTCAAGAACTTAATTCAACCGAGGAACCCACTGCAGATCCCAGAACCACTTCCCTGGTGGTATAAACCTGAGCTTCGTTGTGCTTTTCATCAAGGAGCACCCAGACATGATATTAAAAACTGCTATCCACTGATATACGAGGTTCAAAAGCTTATGAAGAGTGGTATGATGTCCTTTGAGGACCGCACGCTGAATGTGAAAGCAAACCCTTTGCCCACTCATGGGAACTCTTCAATGAATATGGTGGACGGTTGTCCTGGAGAATTCAAGGTTTTTGATGTCCGGATTATCTGAAGATCCTTGGTGCAGATGCATAAGGATATCTGTTTGGTGAGTGACTTCGAATATGATCACGATAGTTGTGTTATTTGTAGTGTGAACCCAAGAGGGTGTGATATGGTGAAAAGGGACATCCAGCGTCTGATGGATGAAGGCATGATTCAGATTGTTAAGTCCCGTCATGTAGATGACGACGTCAATGTCATAATGCCCGTTTTCAAGCAACAAGAGTGGTTGGTAATTCAATATGATAGCAACCGCAACAAGAATGTCAGTCAAAGATCAGTATCACCACTGGTAATACGGTTAGTGGGCCCAGTCCCGTATTCATCTGATAAGGATGTACCGTACCAGTACAATGCTACAATGATAAAGAATGGTCAAGAGGTCCCGTTACCTACGACTACTTCAGTGGTGAGCATTGCTGATGTAACGAAGGTGACCCGCAGTGGTCGAGTGTTTGGGCCGGTGGCCCCAGAGGAAACGATTGATGGTAAGAAGGCGGAGGTGCCTAATATAGATCCATTTGGTTGTTCAAAGGATAAGTCTGGTGAATCCAGCAACTTGAAATCCAATGATGATGATGATGAGGTACTCTGATTGATAAAAAGGAGTGAATTTAATGTGGTTGAGCAGCTGCTCCAGACTCCCTCAAAAATCTTAGTGTTGTCTCTGCTTTTGAATTCTGAAGCGCACAGAGAAGCACTACAAAGAGTTCTTGACCAACCATATGTAGAGCATGATGTTACTGTGGATCAGTTTGATCACATTGTGGCTAACATCACTTCATGCGATAATTTGAGCTTCTGTGACGAAGAACTCCCTGAGGAGGGAAGAAATCATAATATGGCTTTGCATATTCCAATGAACTGTAAGGAAGATGCTTTGTCAAATGTGCTTGTTAAAACCGGTTCATCACTCAATGTGCTTCCGAAGTCAACTTTGTCAAAGTTATCTTACCAAGGAGCGCCCATGAGCTATAGTGGGGTAATTGTCAAAGCCTTTGATGGCTCGCGCAAAACGGTAATTGGTGAAGTGGACCTTCCACTCAAGATAGGTCCAAGTGATTTTTGGATTACTTTTCAAGTAATGGATATCCACCCAGCCTACAGTTGTTTATTGGGAAGGCCATGGATTCATGAGGAAGGGGTTGTTACCTCCACTTTGCACCAGAAGCTCAAATTTGTCAAGAATGGCAAGCTTGTGATTATTGGAGGAGAGAAAGCGTTGTTAGTTAGCCATCTGTCATCTTTCTCGTATGTCGAAGCTGAGGATGAGGTTGGAACTCTATTCCAAGCCTTATCTATTGCTGTTGAGAGGAGAGTTGGGGCACCTATGTCCTCGCTGAAATATGCTCAGAAGATTGTTGAAGAAGGTATTGTTGATCAGTGGGGGAGCACGTTAGAGGTCTCCGATAATAAAGGAAGAACTAGATTGGGGTTCCAAAAAGGCTCGTCAAGTGTTAGATCTGAAGATATGCAACTCAACTTCCGTAGCGGAGGGTTCATTCATGGCAATGAAAAACACTTATGAAGTGGAAGACTGCACCAACTTTGTAACGCATGGAAGGGCATGCAACAATTGGATTGTCGTTGATATTCCTATTATTTTGCCTAGATCTAAGTAATTTCTTTTATATTTTAAAAATCCTTCTCATATGCCTAAGGGAGAAGTGAACATTGTTGGGCATTTTGAAATTGATCATCAATAAAATTAATTCTATTCATCCACATCTATGATGTTTGTTTTTACTTTTTGCTTTATTCTGAAAATGGTAATCACAAAAAACATAAATAAAAAAATTGCCCATCTACATAATATTTGGTTATAAATTCACTTCTCTAAAATCAAAGTATCAAATCATTATGCAGGTTGGTTCCTAACCCCATTGAATACAATGATCCTTCTCCTTCTCCAAATTTTGAATTCCCTGTGTTCGAGGCTGAAGAGGAAAGTGATGTGGAAGTGAGTAAGGATTTGTCTCGTCTTCTTGAGGAAGATGAAAAGATTATTCAGCCGTTTGAAGAGCAGATTGAGCTAGTCAACTTGGGTTCCAAGGATGACATGAAGGAAGTCAATATTGGATCTCGATTATGTCTAGACGTTAAGAAGGGGTTGATTGATCTTCTTCGAGAGTATTCCGATGTGTTTGCTTGGTCCTATCAAGACATGCCTGGGTTGGATTCTGAGATTGTGGAGCATAAATTGTCGTTGAAGCCAGAATGCCCGCCAGTCAAGCAGAAGTTGAGAAGAACACATCCTGATATGGCTGTGAAGATCAAAGAGGAAGTGCAAAAGTAGATTGACATTGGTTTCCTTGTAACAGCTGAGTATCCATAATGGGTGGCCAATATTGTGCCAGTACCGAAGAAAGATGGTGTAGCGGGGTATTCGTTACCATTAGAGATATTGACTAAATCCAAGGTAAACCATACAAGTCGAGTCGCCACCGCACTTCTATTTATCCAAAGGAATGGGTAGAAAGCGAACAAAAACCTAATAGTTTTAACAAAAACTAGTAAAAGAGAACAGAGATCTGGGTAAGGGGGTTGGTTATGCAATGGGAAGGTGTTAGGCACCCAAAACATCCTAGGTACTCCTAGGGAGCCCTTTTCATACTTGTTGTGAAGGTTGTTGTTTTTGTGAAAAATTTGTTTGTGAAAACATGATTGAAGAGATGAGAGGAGAATGTACAAGTTATTTACATTTTTGTGTTTGGATGGATAAACCCATTGCCTACGTACCATCTTAAAAAGATTAGGATCAAAACCTCGTAGTTCGGGGTAAAAATCTCAAAAAATAAGTGGGTGAATTGATTGGTCCAAAAGCCTTAAGGTCTTTTGTTATAAAAGGGAGAAAACTCAACCAAACCACAAATCCACCATGTGAGGATAACTTCAACATGCTAGTGAGGGGTTAGCCCTATAATAAGCATGAAAGACTTATTGTCCATCACTAAGGATATAGGTGAGTATTACATCTACCACAAGGATAACTCAAACCTAATAGCTAAAGGTTATGAAAGATTTCGATTAAGAAAGTGGCCATTGGAACCACAAAAGACATTTGAATGGGTTATATTTACCAATTAGAAGTATATACAAAAATGGTCAAAGTTGACTTAAAAGTTCAATTCAAAATAAGTGTTATGAAAAGAAAGTTTGAAAATCAAAATCATAAGGCTTAGGTTTCTAATGTTTAAAAACAATGGTTAAATGTTTGCACAAAGAGTTTTGGCTTGGGTTAGAGTGGAGAGAAGAAGAAGAAGGGTAAATCCTAAACATACAAGAGGTGAGGGGAAAGAGAACAAAACCATAATGGAGTTCCTCTCTTGAGATCATATTGATGATCCAAGTAGCTCCCATGCTTTGGAATAAGCAATCACAATAAAGCAAAACTCAAGCAATCAACAATCAATCAATTCTTGGATAAGGCTCCTCAAGGTCTCTTGGATCTTTCTCTCTTAGGAGCTCATGGTAATGGTTCCTTCAATTAAGCTCATAGTATCCCCTAGCACAAAAGCACACACATCAAAAGTTTCATGAAGTAAACCAAGAATGGACAAGAGTGAGTTTAGAGATTTGGTCCTTCTAATCCATCTTCATCATTAAGGTCCATTTACTCCAATTTTGCATAAGGAAAGTCCTAGAATCTAAGTGCAATTCTCCATTCTTTGCATAGGGAAAGTCCTAGAAGCTAAGTCCATTTCTTTGCATTTGGTTCACAACAATCAAAACAAAACACAAACATAATAATATATACACAATTATGTGCTCAAGTGAGCAAAAGGCAAATGGCATTAACATAAACATGGGCTCAAGTGAGCAAAGAGAAAAGCAAATGGATAATATGTACAAGAATAGTAAAGTGCATAAAGTAAATGTTAATGGTTAGTGTTAGTAGTTAGTGTGCCATAAGGAAAATTTTGCGATATGTTAAGCAATCGTAATTGGACTTATGTAGAAGTCACAACTATCTGAGGCCGGTCAATAATAATGTAGGCAACAACACAAGTTAGAAGTCTTGATTAGTGAACCAAGTTCCAACAACTTGCCATGCCAAAAAGAAAATGGGAATTGATCTTGTATTGGTTTAAGCCTTTTGCATGATTTAGAAAACAACATATCCTTAATGCAAAGCCATTCATTTGATCAATTGATCAAGATGAATTAGATTTGAATCAAGGAAGATTAAGTCTCCCTAATCAATGCTAACTTATTAACCTTCAACTCATTGATCAAAAAGAAAGAAGAAGAAGAAGAAGAAGGAGATGGATAATGGATCATGGAAATGGAAAGATCAAAATGCATAAGATGAAATAATATATACCAATCCATGTGTATTGACCAAATGACATTGAAAGTCAAAGTCAAACAATGATAAATCAGAAATGAGATGAAGATTGGAGATCAAACAATAAGCATAATATTTTTGGCATTTTTAATATTAAAATAAACTTGAATTAAAAATAATGGAAAGGTCAAACTTCCAAATCACCTCAAATCAACCTTGAAAGGTCCAAGTAATTTATCCTAAGTTCAAGAAGGTCAAACAAAGTTTGACAAAAAATTTCAGCATTTTTAAAAGTCAGAAACTATTTTTAACCAATTAAAAATGAATAAAAATAACCTAATTGAACTAAAAGCTCAAATAAATCTCAAATCAATTTAAAAATTGATGATAATATTTTTCATAGATCCATCATCATTCAAATAGGTTAGGAAAATATTTTTGTATTTTTTGAATATCAAAAACTAATTAAAATGAATTAAAAATAACCAGAAAAGAGAAAATTCACAAAAAATATCAAATGACAAAATAAAAAATATTAAAAATCAGAAATAGAAACTAGAATTTATTTGGAGACTAATGCAATTGGTCCCATAATTTTTGGATTAAAAATGAAAGAAATATTGATTTTTGAAATAAAATGGAATTAAAGAAAATAAAACCAGAAATTAAAAATGGCAAAAAACGAGAGCCCTTGGATCTGAGCTCATTAATTGAGCTGGCAGATCCAATCATCCAGAGGCGCGTGCCTATTGTAGTCCACGGTCAATGCAATCACATGGAAACTAAGAAAAAGTCATAACAATGAATGATCCTGATTAAATCTGGAAAAGAGATCAAACGGCCAAGAATGGATCTGGAGTTGGGATGGCCACCAGAGCCACCGTCTTCTCCGGTGAGCCTCAGAATTCCGGCCAGAGTTGCAGAGATCCAAACCTTAATGAAAATGCACGATCTATACATCTTTAGAAAGCTGGGATGATGTACATCATCCCTGTACCATCCATTTTCACTCTAGATTTCCATGGTGTGAGAAATCAGAGGTTGAAAAATCTGGTGTTCACCATGAACTCAATGGATTTCAAAAATTGAATGCATAAACATGATGCCTCTATTGAGAGGACTTCAGCCAACAGAAGATCTAAGTCAATAGGTCAAAGGATGATGAGATTCGAATGAAATACCAGTTGAAGAGTAAGCTTGAATTCAGGTAACTTGAGCTCAATAGGTCAAAGTTGTTCATATTGTCCTTACGAACATTGTTTCTTTTGGAACCATCTCTATTTGACCAACACATAAAAAGTTAGGTCTCAATTCATTTCAAAATAGTCAGATGGATTGACTGATCAACTTCTCAAGTCCATAACCCATATCTTGATGTATTGATGATTGAGGACACTAAAATAAGTTCAAATATGCATGAAATGATGAATTAAAGAACTTCCCTTGATTGTATTTGATCATTGGTTAAGGTTGCTTCATGAGCAAGGCATTGTGGTGCACAGATGAATTGGGGTTTCTTTGGGGCACAAACCTCAAACCCTTTGACTTGCTTTGATTAAAATGATGAATTGAGGTGTTAGGGAGGCATATTTGATGGATGAGAGCTTTGGGAACCATTACCATGCTTGCTATCATCTCCTCTTGACCTTACCATTGCATAAGTGATCTCTTTGAGGCTCTTGACCTTGTGATTGCTCAAGCTATAAACAAAAGATGTTAGTGGCATATTTTTGTGCTTTTGGTTAGTAAATAAAATAAGAAAAGAAATGATATACAATTCAAACATGCTTGGTGATCTCAAACCACTCACAAGGAGTCCCACCCAAAGGCAAGGGGAACCAAGATGCTTATGATCCTTGAGGCAATGCCAAATGCAATGTTATGATGCCATGAGGGATCTTAGGGACAAAATTGGGATCTTACAGATGCCCCTATTTAAGGTCATTCTAACCGAAGAAATGAAGGTTAAAATCTTCGTCTCGACGGGGTAGAATGGGCTTAAATAATAACAAAGAGACGAATTTTGGTCCCTAAGAGACCTCATGATGCAGATGTATGCATGCAAGTGGTAACATTCAGTGGGAGTATGTGTCCACAAAGGCAAAGATCAGGAGAAAAATTAACAATTCCCATGAATAATTCATTCTATGGGGAAGAGACTCTAACGGGGGGTAAAAGGATGAAAACGCGTGAGCAGGTCACGACTCAAAGCTTGGGGAATAGAATTCCGAAGGGAAAAAAATCCAATGGAAAGACTCGAGCTGACTCGTAGACGTCTGTATTGGGGAATATGCCAATACAGCCAAAATTATCCACAATGGATACTTCGGGATAGAAATCCGGACTCAGGTGAGGATGTCCATTAAGGACTTAGCTGAGGAAGATCCCAACAACACTCTCCTGGGGAAGCAAGGGGATGAGGTATTACCGATTACTGGGTAATAAGCTCAAAGGGACGTGTGGTTTGAACACCAATATAAGGGTGAGAGAACAACACGCTCGGGAAGAATGAATATCTAAGACCGGTATAAGGGTGATAGATACCAATCGACCAAATCATCTGAGGAAGACCTAGAAAGGTATATCTCAACTCAGGAAAATCTGACTCCACAGGGGACAAAAAAGTCATAATAGGGAGCAGAAGGAAGGAACACCAGGGATGCCGGTTACTGGGCATATAATAGGTGACCAACCAAAGCGTGAATCGGGGAATATTCCCAAAACACTCATCATCCGAAAAGAGGGCAAAAAGCAAACTCGATTATGGGATGGACATTCGATTCCAAAACAGGGATACGAATCTTACTCAACTGGGGAAGAACAAAAAGCTTCGACCAAAGAGTGCATGAGATATACTATCTATTACCGTCAGAACATAGATAATATACTCGCATGGAAGATTATCCCCAATCGGTTACTGGGTTAATAAAGGATAAATTGACCGACAAAGAGAAAGGCATCGGGATACTGAAACTAGGTATATAATGATGACCATTCAAGGGGAGCAACAAACATTACCGGCAACCGGTATGAAAGATGATTTGCTGGGGATAAATTGTATAATTAGAGAAATTATCCAAGAGAAGGGAATATCATCACCGAATATTGGATAATGATAACCATCAAGGAGGGGATTACATCTACCGGATACTGGGTAGAAAACCACGGAAGAGTAACCGTCATCGATTAGGATGAACAAGGAGGTTAACTCTGCAAAGGGGAGAAAACAGGGGACAACTACCGGTATAAGGGTAGAAAATCACAGACTCTGTCGGGGATAAGATGAATGATTACTAATTGCTGAGCAATTATTCATTTATACCACGGGGAAACACAGGAAACAGTCATAAGAGGCCAATTTAGGATCAAACCAAAAAGGCAAACTGAATCAAGACTCGTCCTAGTGAGGATATAAGTCAATAGGGAAACCCATCCCAATATATGTGTTGGGAGGAAACGAAAACAACCGTCGTCCACGAGGATATAACTCAGTGGGGAATGCGGAAGGAAAGATAAACACTTTCTGCTTAAGGGGCTGACTTTCTACATTGAGGGATCAGACACCGACATCTGCTTGGGGAATGTATTACCAACTAGCAGAGAATAACAAACAAAAATATATGGCAAAGAATGCAATATGAATATCTGAATGTTTGAAAATTATATGCACATATGCGTGGTTTATGCATGATGAGTGCTGACAAACAGACATTTCTGGCACAATTAGGCTTCACAGGAAAAAGCACACAAACATCCGGTACTACATCTCAAGAGAGAAAGCCAGGATCAATGGAGAGCATCCAATCTGCCGGGAATCAGAGATACCAGGAAGCAAGGACCTCCGCAGGGGATGAATCATCAGTCATTCCAACTGGGGAAAGGATTTCATTGTACAGACAAAATCTTCCATATAAGCAACTCCATTGGGGAAACTATCCACGTGATAAAGGGATCAACCACCAAGTGCAGTACCCACCAAGGAGATCACATCTGCTGAGGAGGAAAGGTTGCTACCCCGCTGAAGGGGAGAGTGGTGAATATCTCAACAAGCATACCACTCAGGGCTCCGGAGGAAGAAAGCACAATCATGCTCGGAATATGAACAACTGTCTTACCCTGTTGGAGATCATACCATCCTTGGGAGAGCACTGAGGATCTCCTAAGTATCCTTTTCATCATTGTGAATATTCACTTTGTTTAAAAACAAGTTATGAAAAATTCATTTTTTCGAAACAATGATATTTTCTCAATTAAAAGCATGCAAAATGTTTGTTGAATAGAAACAAATAAGAATGCAAATAATTGGATAAAAGGCTCAAGTTTATTTGATGGAATGGTAGTCTGCAAATGGAAAGACTCCATAGATCTTTATAAATTTGAAATTGGTGATATATATTGGAAAAGGGCTATATTGAACATAATGACCATTTCTCCACCAATTCTGAATTCGATGTATTCGAAGCTTCGGTTGATGACGAATGAGCAAGAATCTCCAACGGATGACAGTTGTAGAACAAAGTCTTGTCAGGATGCAGTTACTTGCCAAATCCCTAATTTTTGCCTAGATTGCCCCAGTGTGAAGTACTCAATCTAGCGGGACACAAATATTCATTTTTTTCATGTCTCTAACTTTTGCCTGGACCGCCCTTTCGGGTTTTCAATCCATCGAGACGCTCATTTTTGCCTAAGCCGCCCTTTCGAGTTTTCAACTTAGCGAGCCATTCTGTTTTTATTTCTAGGCGAAGTATTTCTTGACTGCATCTGAATTCACAGGACGAGTGAAATCCTCCTCATCCATAGTTGTAAGCATCAAAGCACCGCCTGAAAAGGCTCTCCTAACAACATATGGACCTTCATAGTTTGGAGTCCACTTGCCCCTGGAATCAGGCGCGAAAGACAAGACTTTCTTGAGCACAAGGTCACCTTCTCGGAACACGCGAGGCTTGACCTTCTTATCAAAAGCTTTCTTCATTCTCTGTTGATATAACTGACCATGGCACATGGCAGTCAATCTCTTCTCTTCTATCAAATTCAGTTGGTCATAACGACTTTGAACCCATTCAGCATCAGTCAACTTGGCTTCCATCAAGACTCTCATTGATGGGATATCCACCTCTACTGGGAGTACAACCTTCATGCCATAAACAAGAGAGAAAGGGGTTGCCCCTGTTAAAGTGCGGACAGACGTACGATATCCATGTAAAGCAAACGACAACATCTCATGCCAATCCTTATACGTGACAACCATCTTCTGGATAATCTTCTTGATATTCTTATTAGCAGCTTCAACAGCCCCATTCATCTTGGGTCTGTAAGGAGAAGAATTATGATGGGCAATCTTGAACTCACTACACAGTTCTTTCATCATTTTGTTGTTCAAGTTAGATCCATTATCAGTAATGATCTTATCTGGCACACTATAACGGCATATAAGCTGATTCTTGATAAACTTCACGACCACCTGCCTGGTCACATTTGAATACGACGCTGCTTCAACCCATTTGGTGAAGTAATCAATTGCTACGAGAATAAATATGTGCCCATTAGATGCCTTTGGCTCTATCATGCCAATCATGTCAATTCCCCACATGGAGAAAAGCCATGGTGACGAAATCACATTCAAAAGTGTCGGGGGAATATGAATCTTATCCGCATAAATCTGACACTTGTGGCATTTCTTCACATATTTGTAGCAGTCAGCCTCCATTGTCAGCCAATAGTAGCCTGCTCTCAACATCTTTCTAGCCATGGCATGTCCATTGGAATGAGTACCAAATGAACCCTCATGGACCTCAGTCATTAAAAGGTTTGTTTCGTGTCTATCCACGCATCTGAGCAGAACCATGTCAAAATTCCTCTTATAAAGCACATTGCCATTGAGGTAGAGACTGCCTGACAACCTCCTCAAAGTCTTCCTATCTTTCACAGATGCCCCAGGCGGGTAAACCTGGTTCTGAAGGAAACACTTGATGTCATAATACCATGGCTTATCATCTTTCACTTCTTCTACTACGAACACATGAGCTGGTCTGTCCAAGCGTATTACAGTGATATTGGGAACTTCATTCCAGAGTTTCACCACAATCATCGAAGCAAGTGTAGCAAGAGCGTCTGCCATCCGATTCTCATCTCGAGGAATATGATGGAAGTCAACCTTGGTAAAGAACGTCGAAATCCTCCTCGCATAATCCCTATATGGAATGAGACCAGGCTGATTCGTTTCCCATTCACCCTTAATCTGATTAACAACGAGGGTCGAATCACCATATACATCAAGATGCTTGATCCTAAGATCAATTCATTCCTCCAATCCCATAATATAAGCCTCATACTCAGCCATATTATTCGTGCATTTGAAAGTTAGCCTTGCTGTAAAAGGAATATGTGTGCCCTGAGGAGTAATAATCACTGCCCCAATACCATTTCCATACTGATTTACAACGCCATCAAACACCATACTCCATCTGGAACCAGGCTCTGGCCATTCATCAAGTGTAGGTTCATCACAATCTTTCGTTTTCAAATACAGAATCTCCTCATCTGGGAAGTCATACTGAACTGACTGATAATCTTCAATCGGCTGATGTGCCAAATGATCAGCCAAGATACTACCTTTGATATCTTTCTGAGCTCGATACTCAATATCATACTCAGACAACAACATCTGCCAACGGGCAATCCTCCCAGTTAAAGCAGGCTTCTCAAATAAATACTTGATTGGATCCATCCTGGATATCAACCTAGTCGTATGATTCAACATATACTGGCGTAAGCGCTTAGCAGCCCAAGCCAAAGCACAACATGTTTTCTCAAGCATTGAATATCGAGACTCATAATCAGTGAACTTCTTGCTCAAGTAGTAAATAACATACTCTTTCTTCCCTGATTCGTCTTGCTGACCAAGGACACAGCCCATTGAGTCTTCAAGAACAGTCAGATACATGATCAAAGGTCTTCCTTCTACAAGCAGAGATAGAATCGGAGGTTCAGACAGATACTCTTTAATACTGTCGAAAGCTTTCTGGAAATCCTCGGTCCAATCATGGGACTGATCTTTCCAGAGGAGCTTGAATATCGGCGCACATGTGGCAGTCATGTGGGATATGAATCTGGAAATGTAATTCAAGCGGCCAAGAAAACCTCAGACTTGCTTCTCAATTTTGGGCGCAGGCATTTCTTGTATTTCTTTGACCTTGGCAGGATCAACCTCAATACCTCTTTCACTAACAATAAAGCCCAATAACTTGCCAGAACGGACTCCAAATGTACACTTGTTGGGGTTCAGACGAAGCTTGTACTTCCTAAAACGCTGAAAAAGCTTCAACAAGTGCTCTACATGTTCAACTTCCGTTCTTGACTTTGCAATCATATCATCAACATATACCTCAATCTCCTTGTGCATCATATCATGAAACAAGGTGGTCATAGCTTGTTGATACGTGGCTCCGGCATTCTTCAAACCGAAGTGCATCACTCGATAACAGAATGTTCCCCAAGGTGTGATGAATGTTGTCTTCTCCATATCCTCGGGTGCCATTTTTATCTGGTTATATCCGGAAAATCCATCCATAAATGAGAAGACATTGAATTTAGCTATATTATCTACCAACATATCAATGTGTGGTAGAGGAAAATCATCTTTCGGACTAGCTTTATTCAAGTCTCTATAGTCCACACACATTCGGACTTTTCCATCTTTCTTAGGCACGGGCACAATATTGGCCACCCATTGAGGATATGTAGAAGTCACCAGAAACCCTGCATCAATTTGCTTCTGAACCTCCTCTTTGATCTTCACTGCCATATCAGGATGAGTTCTTCTGAGCTTCTGCTTTACAGGCACGCTCTCAGGCTTCAAGGGTAGAAAATGTTGCACAATATCTGTATCCAGACCAGGCATGTCTTCATATGACCATGCAAAGACATCAACGTATTCTCGTAGCAATTCGATCAACCCCCTCTTAACAGATTCTTCCAGGAGTGCCCCAATCTTCACTTCTCGCACACAATCTTCAGACCCCAAGTTGACTGTTTCCAGACTCTCGAGATGGGGCTGAATGATCTTCTCTTCATGCTCAAGTAGACGGGTAATCTCGTCAGGAATCTCTTCAACATCATCTTCTTCTGCCTCAAATACAGGGAACTCAAAATTGGGAGATGGTGTTGGATCATTATGTTCAATGGGTTTGATCAACCTGCATAATGGTTTTGGATATGAAAAGCTTTAGAATTCAAACAAGGCAATCATTATGCAAATGAAAAGATTGATTTTATTCTATTTTTTTAGGGTTTTATGTGATCACCAATTTCATGCAAAAAGCGAAAAGGGAAAATAATTGGAAAAACAAACATTTAACATGAATTTATTGAATGAAAATATCATTATATTTATGTGCCAACAATGTCATCACTCCTCCTTTTGGCATGTGAGAAGGGTTTTTAAACAAAGTGATCATTACGTTGACTTATGGATAACTGTAGGAATATCCACAACGACCCAATTGTTGCAGACCCCTCCAGGGATGATGAAATTGCCAGAATCCTCTGTATCTTCTTCCAAAATAGCAGCAGCTTCCTCGCCTTGACTGGTGTGGATGAACCCTCCACTCTTGAACAGCCCTTTAGTGTTGAAAACCCCAAAAGAAAAGCCTATGCCAACCCGAGACTTATTGTCTTCTAGCTCAATCATTTTTCCTAAACCAGCAGTTGCACCACACTCAATGGCCAACTTTTCATCTTTATAGGAAGTGTAAGACCCCAATTTTGTCCCTAAGATCCCTCATGGCATCATAACATTGCATTTGCATTGCCTCAAGGATCATAAGCATCTTGGTTCCCTTTACCTTTGGGTGGTACTCCTTGTGAGTGGTTTGAGATCACCATGCATGCTTGAATTGTATCATCATTTGCTTTTCACATCTTATTTACTAACCAAAAGCACAAAAATATGTCACTAACGTCTCTTGTTTGTAGCTTGAGCAATCACAAGGTCAAAAGCTTCTAGGATATCCTTTGTGCAATGATATGGCCAAGAGGAGATGAAAGCAAGCATGGTAATGGTTCCCAAAGCTCTCATCCATCAAATATGCATCCCTAGCATCTCAATTCATCATTTTGATCAAAGCAAGTCAAAGGGTTTGAGGTTTGTTCCCTAGAGAAGCCCTAATTCATCTGTGCATCACAATGCCTTGCTCATGAAGTAACCTCATCCCTTGATCAAATACAATCAAGAAAAGTTCTTTAAATCTTCATTTCATGCATATTTGAATTTATTTGAGTATCCTCAATCATCAATTCATCAAGGTATGAGTTGTGGACTTGAGAAGTTGATCAGTCAATTCATCTAACTATTTTGAAATACACTGAGGCCTAACTTTTTATGTGTTGGTTAAATGGAGATGGTTCCAAAATAACAAATGTTCTTGAGGACAATATGAACAACTTTCATGTTCATCAAAAATTGATTTGAATCTTGGAAGACCATCTTCCATTCCAATACATTATAGGTCATTTTGACTGAAACCCTAATTTTGGATCAACTTCCCAAGGACATACCTCATTCATTTTTTATGATTTTGAGGTGGGATCAAATGCATTGGAAATCTTAAGATGTATACTTCAAGTGTTATGTTGAACGAAATTTCAAAATATCAAAGAAAATACATGTGATAATGCAAGACATTATAGGTCCTTTTGGGTCAAAGGCATTAAAAGTCAAAAAAGTCCAACTTCAAGTGCCCATAACTCTTTCATCAAAAATCCAACTGATGCAAAATATAAGTCCATTTTAATTTTCTTGAAAAGATATACAACTTTGATGTTGGAGGTTTTTTCATTTGGATCCTGCATCATCAAAACAGAAGGGCTTGAAAGTTGGCCATT
The DNA here is from genome assembly GCF_024323335.1 of Lathyrus oleraceus. NCBI lineage: Eukaryota > Viridiplantae > Streptophyta > Magnoliopsida > Fabales > Fabaceae > Lathyrus > Lathyrus oleraceus. The sequence continues at coordinate 119,124,550 of NC_066581.1, read as the reverse complement.
TTTAGAAAACCTTGCCTTGACATGTTTTGCACATCACACTTTAAGCTCAAATTTCACTAATTTCCAAGGCCCAAATGAAGTTTTGATCAACATGACATTTGTTCCTTATGCAATAAGCTTTCCAACCATTACTCATAAGCTTGCATTTTGATTTTGGACATGGCATTTTCGAAGGCTTCAATGAAATAGTGCATTTTATGAAAATCATTCCAATTGCCATGCATGATCCATTAACATCCAATCTGCACGTCCAATTCATATTTGGTGATGTGTATCTTGAAATTCCAATAAGAATTGGGCCCTCCATGCGCCTGTACAGGCCCATGCATGGACGCCCTCTTCTCCCATGCACACGAGTTTGATGATGCTTGCAGCTCCCTCCATCTATAAATACAATGCCTTGCCCTCTCAATTCTTCAACCTGAAGGCGCCTGAACCTCTGCTGAATTGAATCCCCACCCTCACACCAAAGGAACTCTCTCTTTTCTCTAAAAATTTCAGATCTAGAATTCAGTTTTCTTGACTGCTCTCTTAGATCTAAAAGTTCCTAGACCTCTTCACCTTGATCCATTGAACTTCTGTTTTGATAAAGCAAGCAAAGTTTCAAGCTCAAATCAACAGAACTCAAACTTGAACTCCAACTGGTATTTTCTTCGATTCTCCTAATCCTTGGACCTATTGGCTGTGATTTTGTGTTGGCTGAAGTCCTCTCAATAGAGGCATCATGTTTGTGCTTTTGATTTTTGCAATTCATTGAGTTCATGATGAACACCAGATTTTTCCAGCTCTGATTTCTCACATTATAGAGATCTAGAAGGAAAATGGATGGTATAGGGATGATGTACATCATCCCAGCTTTCTATTGATGTATAGATCGCACGTTTTGGTTACCTTTTTTTTCTGTAACTTGGCCGAAATCTGGGAAGCTCACCGAAGAAGACGGTGGCTCCGGTGGCTTCATCATTGCCAGTTTAAATCCTGGCCGTTTGATCCATTCTCCAGATTGAATCTCGTCCCTTGTTTGTTATGACTTTTAATTGTTTCACATGTGCACGCATTGACTTGGATCCACCATACGCGAGCGCTTCCTGGCCTCATAATTTGCCAGCTCAATTAATGAGCTTAGATCAGACAGTCCATGCTTTTTCCAATTTCTATTTTCTGTTTTATTTTCATTTTATTTTCTTTATTTCCAATTGTTTTCAAAAATTAATATCTCTCTCATTTTTATCCAAAAAATATGGGACCAATTGCATTATTTCCCTAATAATTTCTAGTTTCTATTTCTGATTTTTAATATTTTTTATTTTGTCATTTGATATTTTTTGTGAATTTTCTCTTTTCTGGTTATTTTTAATTCATTTTAAATAGTTTTTGATATTCAAAAAATGCAAAAATATTTTCCTAACCTATTTGAATGATGATGGATCTATGAAAAATATTCTCAACAATTTTTGAATTGATTTGGATTTATTTGAGATTTTAGTTCAATTAGGTTATTTTTATCCATTCTTAATTGATTAAAAATAGTTTCTGACTTTTAAAAATGCTGAAATTTTTTATCAAACTTTGTTTGACCTTGTTGAACTTAGAATAAATCACTTGGACCTTTCAAGATTGATTTGAAGTGATTTTGAAGTTTGACCTTTCTTAAATATTTTAATTCAAGTTTATTTTTAATATTAAAAAATGCCAAAAATAGTTTATTCATTTCTTGACTTCCAATCTTCATCTCACTTCTGTTTTTGATTGTTTGAGCTTGACTTTCAATGTTATTGGTCAACATATGAGGATTGGTACATGAGGTTTCATTTAATGCACTTTAATTTTGCTATTTCCATTATCCATTATTCATCTTTATCTCCTTCTTCTTCTTCTTCTTTTTCTTTTTGATCAATGAGTTGAAGGTTGATAAGTTAGCATTGATTAGAGGGATTTAACCTTCCTTGATTCAAATCTAATTCATCTTGATCAATTGATCAAGTGAATGGCTTTGCATTAAAGATAGGTTGTCTTTTAAATCATGCAAAAGGCTTAAACCAATACAAGATCAATTCTCATTTTCTTTTTGGCATGGCAAGTTGTTGGGACTTGGTTCACTAATCAACACTCCTAACTTGTGTTTGTTGCCTACATTATTATTGACCGGCCTCAGATAGTTGTGACTTCTACATAAGTCCAATTACGATTGCTTAACATAGCGCTAAATTTGCCTTATGGCACACTAACTATTGACAACTAATATTTACTGTTATGCAATTTACTTTAATGCAATTTACTATTCTTGCACATATTATTCATTTGCTTTTCTCTTTGCTCACTTGAGCACATGTTTATGTTAATGCCATTTGCCTTTTGCTCACTTGAGCACATAATTGTGTATATATTATTGTGCTTGTGTTTTGTTTTGATTGTTGTGGACCAAAATGCAAAGAAATGGACTTAGTTTCTAGGACTTTCTCTATGCAAAGAAATGGAGAATTGGACTTAGATTCTAGGACCTTCCTTATGCAAAAATTGGAGTAAAAAGGATCTTAATGATGATGGATTAGAAGGACCAAATCTCTAAACTCACTCTTGTCCATTCTTGTTTTACTTCATGAAACTTTTGATGTGTGTGCTTTTGTGCTAGGAGTTTCCATTTGAGCTTAATTGGAGAATCATTGCCATGATCATCCAAAGAGAGAGATGCAAAAGACATTGGAGGATTCTTAGAAGCATTCATTGCTTGTTTGATTGCTTGAAATATTTGCTTTGTGGTTGCTTATTCCAAAGGATGGGAGCTACTTGGATCATCAATATGATCTCAAGAGAGGGACTCCTAGTATGGTTTTGATTTCTTATCCCTCACCTTTTTATTTTCCTTAGGACTTAGCCATTCTTCTTCTTCTCTCCATTCTAACCCAAGCCAAAACTCTTTGTGCAAACATTTAACCTTTGTTTTTAAACATTAGTAACCTAAGCCTTATGCTTTTAATTTTCAAACTTTCTTTCCATAACATTTATTTTGAATTGAACTTTTAAGTCAACTTTGACCATTTTTGTATATACTTCTAATTGGTAAATATAACTCATTCAAATGTCTTTTGTGGTTCCAATGGCCACTTCTTTAATCAAATTTTCCTTAACCTTTAGCTATTGGGTTTGAGTTATCCTTGTGGTAGATGTAATACTCACCTATATCCTTAATGATGGACAATGAGTCTTCCATGCTTATTATAGGGTTAACCCCTCACTAGCATGTTGAAGCTATCCTCACATGGTGGATTTGTGGTTTGGTTGAGTTTTCTCTCTTTGATAACAAAAGACCTTAAGGCTTTTGGACCAATCAATTCACCAACTCATTTTGAGATATTTACCCCGAACTACGAGGTTTTGATCCTAATCTTCTTTAAGATGGTACGTAGGCAATGGGTTTATCCATCCAAACACAAAATGTAAATAACTTGTATATTCTCTTCTCATCTCTTCAATCATGTTTGCACAAACAAAATTTTCACAAGACAACAACCTTCACAAGTGTGAAAAGGGCTCCCTAGGAGTACCTAGGATGTTTTTGGTGCCTAACACCTTCCCATTGCATAACCAACCCCCTTACCCAGATCTCTGTTTCTTTTCCTAGTTTTTGTTAAAACTATTAGGTTTTTGTTCGCTTTCTAACCATTCCTTTGGATAAATAGAAGTGCGGTGGAGACTCGACTTGTATGATTTACCTTGGATTTAGTCAATATCTCTAATGGTAACGAATACCCCGCTACAGGAAGCAAATGAAGGAGTTCTCTTCTCAATAGGCTCAGCAATAGATAAAGCTTGGAAAGGAGTTCCAACTTCATTCTCATCATCTATATATGAGAAGGAAGACAAATGGATGACCAGGAGAGCCTTTTCTCCCTCTACCACCACCAGCTTCTTATTTTTCACGAACTTCAATTTTTGGTGTAGGGTTGATGTCACGGCGCCTGCCTCGTGTATCCATGGTCTGCCTAAGAGACAACTATATGATGGGTGGATGTCCATAACCTGGAAGGTAATCTGGAAATCACTCGGTCCGATTTTGACTGGGAGATCAACTTCCCTAATCACAGTTTTACGCGACCCATCGAAAGCCTTCACAACAATTCCACTCTGCCTCATGGGAGGCCCTTGATATGACAGTTTCGAAAGAGTGGTTTTTGGCAATACGTTCAATGATGAACCAGTGTCCACCAGCACATTGGACATGGCGTCGTCTTTGCAGTTCATAGATATATGTAATGCCAAGTTGTGGTCTCTTCCCTCCTCGGGGAGATCAGAGTCACAGAAGCTCAAGTTGTTACAAGCGGTAATGTTTGCAACAATGCTATCGAATTGTTCTATTGTGACATCATGATCTACATATGCCACATCCAAAACTTTCTGCAGAGCCTCTTGGTATGGTTCTGAATTTAATAGCAATGATAATACCGATATTTTGGATGGCGTTTGTAGAAGCTGGTCTACAACATTGTACTCACTTCTCTTGATGAGCCTCAGCATCTCATCACAGTCTTCTTTCACATTGCCGCTTGGGCCAACAGAAGCAGGAGTTATCAATATAGAGGAGGGCTTAACAACAGGTGCCGGATTCGGAGTGCTCACAGCATTCCCACTCGGGCGTTCAACAAAATCAGCATTAGCCTGGGGCTTGGGAGGTGCTGAAAACACACGACCGCTGCGAGTCAAACCACTAACATCTGCAATGTTAACAACAAAGGGGGATGGTAAGGACACTTCTTTCCCATTTTCTACCGCAACAGCATTGTAGCGATAGGGAACCGCCTTTTCAGAAGAGTAAGGTACTGGTCCGGCCAGCTTGATGGTCAAGGCAGGAGAAACCTTCTGCTTGCTACCATCATACTTGATGATAACAGGCTCGGGGATCCGGAATACTGGAGAAATTAAGTTGACCTCATCAGCATCTTCGTCAACATTTCTGTTTTGAAGGATCTCAATGACTCCTTCATCCAGCATTTCTTGCACATCTTTGTGCACCTGGCGACAACCTCTTTGATTGACAGAACAGACTCGGCATCTATCGTGGTCATGCTCATAATGACTATAATCACATAGTAAACGATGCATCTCGACCAGCGATTGTCGAATATGACTGACATACTTGACTTTGTACTTGCCAGGGCAGCCCTGGACCATGTTGACAGATTTCCCATGCTCGGGCAATGGGTTCTTCTTCACATTAGGACCTACGTCCTCGAAACACAGAATGCCACACCTCACAAGGTCTTGAACCTTAGTCTTCAAAGGGTAACAATTCTCCACGTCGTGGCCGGGAGCACCAGAATGGTAGAGACAGTGTAACTCGGGCTTATACCACCACTAGGGGTTATAATTCTGTACCACGGTGGGTCTCTCGGGGTAATCAACTTCCTCTCTATCAAAGAGGGATATAATTCTGTATACGTCATTGGAATAGGATCAAAGGTGACCCTTTTCCTCTCGTAACTCGTGCTGGTTTGATTACTGTTTCGAGGCTGGTAGGCCTGCTGCTGCGGTCGGTGTTGCTGTTGTTGATATTGCGGATGTGGTTGCTGATTGTTGTTATGTTGCTGATACTGTTGATTATCTCTAAAGACAGGTGCTATGTGAGCCACCTGGTGCTGGTTACCGGCGGGACGCACGGTCTTCCTCCTCACATAGGGTCTTCTTGGTTTCATATGGGAGGTCACGGCATGTGCCTCTCCATCTTTCTTCTTTGAAAACGCCCCATATCGTTTGGTAGAAGAGCCTTCCTCTCTGGTCAAACGTCCTTCTCTAACCCCTTCTTCTAGACGCATCCCCATATTCACCATCTCGGTGAAGTCAGAAGGAGCGCTAGCAATCATCCGCTCATAATAAAAAGAACTTAAGGTCTTCAAAAAGATCTTAGTCATCTCTTTCTCTTCTAGCGGAGGCACGATCTGTGCTGCCACCTCTCGCCACCTCTGGGCATACTCTTTGAATGTTTCTTTGTCCTTCTGGGACATGGCCCTCAATTGATCCCTATCGGGAGCCATATCCATGTTGTACTTGTATTGCTTGACGAAGGCCTCGTCAAGGTCCTTGAAGGATCGGATGTTCGGACTGTCTAAACCCATGTACCAACACAGAGCGGCACCGGACAGACTGTCCTGAAAGTAGTGGATGAGTAATTGGTCATTGTCGGTCTGAGTCGACATTTTCCTGGCATACATGACCAGGTGGCTGAGAGGACAAGTATTTCCCTTGTATTTTTCAAAGTCAGGGACGTTGAATTTCACCGGAATCTTCACATTGGGGACCAAGCAAAGTTCGGCAGCAGACTTGCCGAAAAGATCCTTTCCTCTGAGAGTTTTCAATTCCTTACGAAGCTCAAGAAATTGATCGTTCATAGCGTCCATCTTCTCATAGACATCTGGGCCTTCAGATGGCTCAGAATGATATATGGTGTCGTCTACCCTGGGCATGGTATGCACGACAGGAGGAGGAACAGCAAGGACCGGGCTAGATGCCGGCATAGAAGCAAAGGTAGGAGCAGGACCCTCGGGCATGAAATTGGGAGGCATCCCCCACGGGAATCCGGCTGGCATGGCCGTTGGAGCAAAGTGTGCACTGGCTGCAGGCACAGTCGAGGAGACAATCTCAGAGATGACTGTCCTCTGGGGAGGAGTTGAAGGTGTCGGAGAAGACTGGCTCTGGGCAGCCAAGAATGATAACATTAAAGCACTTAATCTGGCCACTTCCTCTTTCAGCTCACGGTTCTCTTGCTCCAGATGATCCATCAGTCTTGGAATGTTGGCTCTAGTGTAGTACCGGTGAGTCAACTTGTCTTCAAAATAAATGAAGAACAACAAAGTTAGACCACAGGACAAGAAGCCAGGAACAAAACCTGCTTATGCACATGATGCATGCAATGCTTGTGCATATGATTTTTCTTACAAAGGAACTTTTAGGGTTCTATTTGCAAATTTTTGGAAATATTAAGCATTTGTCACATGTGGAAATATCTCATCAAATAACATTGGGAAAAGAAGTACAGCATTGTCAATCATTTACAAGAGAAAAGGAAAATAATCATCCTATGGATCCCTAGAAACAATCATCTAAAGCTCGGGACACAAGAAGATAGGATGCGCGAAGCCTTTTCACCTCTCTCTCGTAGGCTGCCTCCATATCCGCTTTTTCCTTGGCGAGTCGATCGTACTTCCTTTTCCAAAACTTGGAAGACTGGGGAAGTAGAGAAGTCCATGCATCATTAGGATCATCAATAACTTGATGCTCGAGGAACTCAATTAAAGCATCCTTCTCCTTGATCTGCTGAAGCAACTCTTCCCTTTCACGGATCCAGGCACATCATCGGTCTTCGTCTCTCGACTCCTCTACTCCTTGGTTAGGGAGGGTTGAAGGCCCAACCATAACCAAAGGTGTAGGTCTCGGATACTCGTAAGGCATGAGATACTCAGATGCTCTCTTCCTAACCCAAGCGGTGTAAGGCTCCATAGCAACACAATTCTTAGGACCCAACTCTTTCCTTCCTTTCCTATGAATCTTGCGCCAAGCGCAAACCATCCTGCCCTTCAAGCCTTGGGGATCTTTACCCTCCTGAAAGAATACACCCTTTAACAGAATGTTATTGGGTTCATCCTTTAGGGGGAACCCAAGCTGACGACGTGCTAAAGCAGGGTTGTAGTTAATCCCACCACATGTACCAAGAAAAGGTACATTGGAGAATTCACCACAAGAGTCGATACACTGCACACCATCATACACACGGTTGTACCAAGAGATATCATCATTAGTGAGAGACATGAGTCTCGTGGACCACCGTAGACATCCCTTGTTCTCCTTGAAGGCGACCGTCTGCGGTAAGTGAGAAATAAACCACTTATACAACAGAGGCAAACAGCACACAATGGCACCACCACCCTTTGCATTCCTCATATGCAAAGAGAAATAAGTATCACCCAACAGAGTCGGAACGAGATTAAGAGTAGAGAAAATCCTAATAGCGTTCACATCCACAAACTTGTCGATGTTGGGGAACAATACCAATCCATAGATGAGAAGTACAAATATGGTTTCAAAGGCATCCTCACTCATGGCTTTCCCATACATAATAGCTTGAGCGATGAGGAACTCAGAAGGGAGACCTTGAATTCCACCTTTGGTAGTCATATGAGCACCAACCAGAGATTCATCTATGTGCAACATGTCAGCTATCTCTTGAGAAGTAGGAATACTCTCTAAGCCACTGAACGGCAACTGGTCTAGAATAGGTATACCCACAAGGTAGGCATACTCCTCAAGTGTAGGCAAAAGCTGAAAATCCGAAAACGTGAAGCAACGGTACAAAGGATCATAAAACTGCACCAATACACTCATCAACCCTTCGTCCACCTGAGTAGTCAGAAGAGGAAGAAGCTTCCCAAAACGAGCCTTGAAACCCAAAGGATCTAATACATAGGATGTCAGATTCCTTAACTCTTTCAAATCTGGTTGTCTGGAGCTGTACTTCTTTGTATTCCTTCTTTGTCTTTCAATGTCTGAAAATTTTGCAAATAAACCCCTTAAGTTCCTTGAAAATTTTCTTCATTATTGATGATATGGATGCAAATGAGTGCATGAATGCATGAATGCAACAATCACACTCAAGGATCAAGCAAAGCACACCAAACAAAGGTCATGGGATGGATCATATTATCCTTAATATCAATCATCCATTTTGGTGGATTATGGCTTACACCTTATCTACACCCAAGTTCCATTGATATTAAGGATACATGAACGGATCAACCATGAATCAAGGGTTTGTTGCAAGTCAGGAGCATGGAGTTTTGGTTAAGAACCACCCAAAGGGAGTGTTCTAGGGTTTAAACCTGCCAGACATGTTCTACAAGAGGTTCCCACAGTCATCATCCCATCTTTCGGATATTATCGGAGAAACGACTACTCGTGTTCCAAAAATATTCTCAAGAGAGACTCTTATGAGTGTAGTATCGCGTAACAATCATATTAAATATTACACTTGAACGACTTTCGCACTACATCCTAAAAATAGGCCAAGATGGGCTTGGTAAACTAAGGTCCTTCGCTTCTAAGGTCCATATTGGAAAGAGTAATGTCTAACCACAACTTACTTGTGTGACATTATTGATCCCAACATGACCTCCACCAAGTGAATGGACTTGCAAGTCAACTTGCTAAGGAATAACTCCACACAAGTCAACAAGACTACGCCATTCTCCTATCCTAAGTGCACTCGAGTCCGGGTATAGAACTCATCTCACAAAGATCACCAAGCATACAAGGTATTAATATTCAAGCAATTCAATTATTACATACAATACAGTAATCCCAAATAGCACAAAAATATGTCACAAAACAATACAATACAACAAGCATGAAAAGTTGGCACAAACCACTAGGCAAATTCATCCCCAGCAGAGTCGCCACTTTTCTGTAGCGGGGTATTCGTTACCATTAGAGATATTGACTAAATCCAAGGTAAACCATACAAGTCGAGTCGCCACCGCACTTCTATTTATCCAAAGGAATAGTTAGAAAGCGAACCAAAACCTAATAGTTTTAACAAAAACTATTAAAAGAGAACAGAGATCTGGGTAAGGGGGTTGGTTATGCAATGGGAAGGTATTAGGCACCCAAAACATCCTAGGTACTCCTAGGGAGCCCTTTTCATACTTGTTATGAAGGTTGTTGTTTTTGTGAAAAAATTGTTTGTGCAAACATGATTTAAGAGATGAGAGGAGAATGTACAAGTTATTTACATTTTTGTGTTTGGATGGATAAGCCCATTGCCTACGTACCATCTTAAAAAGATTAGGATCAAAACCTCGTAGTTCGGGGTAAAAATCTCAAAAAACAAGTGGGTGAATTGATTGGTCCAAAAGCCTTAAGGTCTTTTGTTATCAAAGGGAGAAAACTCAACCAAACCACAAATCCACCATGTGAGGATAGCTTCAACATTGTATTGAGGGGTTAACCCTATAATAAGCATGGAAGACTTATTGTCCATCACTAAGGATATAGGTGAGTATTACATCTACCACAAGGATAACTCAAACCTAATAGCTAAAGGTTATGAAAGATTTGGATTAAGAAAGTGGCCATTAGAACCACAAAAGACAGTTGAATGGGTTATATTCACCAATTAGAAGTATATACAAAAATGGTCAAAGTTTGAAAATAAGTGTTATGAAAAGAAAGTTTGAAAATCAAAAGCATAAGGCTTAGGTTTCTAATGTTTAAAAACAATGGTTAAATGTTTGCACAAAGAGTTTTGGCTTGGGTTAGAGTGGAGAGAAGAAGAAGAAGAGCTAAATCCTAAACATACAAGAGGTGAGGGGAAAGAGAACAAAACCATAATGGAGTTCCTCTCTTGAGATCATATTGATGATCCAAGTAGCTCCCATCCTTTGGAATGAGCAATCACAATAAAGCAAAACTCAAGCAATCAACAATCAATCAATTCTTGGATAAGGCTCCTCAAGGTCTCTTGGATCTTTCTCTCTTAGGAGCTCATGGTAATGGTTCCTTCAATTAAGCTCATAGTATCCCCTAGCACAAAAGCACACACATCAAAAGTTTCATGAAGTAAACCAAGAATGGACAAGAGTGAGTTTAGAGATTTGGTCCTTCTAATTCCATCTTCATCATTAAGGTCCATTTACTCCAATTTTGCATAAGGAAAGTCCTAGAATCTAAGTCCAATTATCCATTCTTTGCATAGGGAAAGTCCTAGAAACTAAGCCCATTTCCTTGCATTTGGTTCACAACAATCAAAACAAAACACAAACATAATAATATATACACGATTATGTGCTCAAGTGAGCAAAAGGCAAATGGCATTAACATAAACATGGGCTCAAGTGAGCAAAGAGAAAAGCAAATGGATAATATGTACAAGAATAGTAAATTGCATAAAAGTAAAGTGCATAAAGTAAAGGTTAATGGTTAATGGTTAGTGTTAGTAGTTAGTGTGCCATAAGGCAAATTTAGCGCTATGTTAAGCAATCTTAATTGGAATTATGTAGAAGTCACAACTATCTGAGGCCGGTCAATAATAATGTAGGCAACAACACAAGTTAGAAGTCTTGATTAGTGAACCAAGTTGCAACAACTTGCCATGCCAAAAAGAAAATGGGAATTGATCTTGTATTGGTTTAAGCCTTTTGCATGATTTAGAAAACAACCTATCCTTAATGCAAAGCCATTCACTTGATCAATTGATCAAGATGAATTAGATTTGAATCAAGGAAGATTAAGTCTCCCTAATCAATGCCAACTTATCAAAAAGAAAGAAGAAGAATAAGAAGAAGAAGTAGAAGAAGAAGAAGAAGGAGATGGATAATGGATCATGGAAATGGAAAGATCAAAATGCGTAAGATGAAATAATATATACCAATCCATGTGTATTGACCAAATGACATTGAAAGTCAAAGTCAAACAATGATAAATCAGAAATGAGATGAAGATTGGAGATCAAACAATACGCATAATATTTTTGGCATTTTTAATATAAAAATAAACTTGAATTAAAAATAATGGAAAGGTCAAACTTCCAAATCACTTCAAATCAACCTTGAAAGGTCCAAGTAATTTATCCTAAGTTCAACAAGGTCAAACAAAGTTTGACAAAAAATTTCAGCATTTTTAAAAGTCAGAAACTATTTTTAACCAATTAAAAATGAATAAAAATAACCTAATTGAACTAAAATCTCAAATAAATCTCAAATCAATTTAAAAATTGATGAGAATATTTTTCATAGATCTATCATCATTCAAATAGGTTAGGAAAATATTTTTATATTTTTTGAATATCAAAAACTAATTAAAATGAATTAAAAATAACCAGAAAAGAGAAAATACACAAAAAATATCAAATGACAAAATAAAAAATATTAAAAATCATAAATAGAAACTAGAATTTATTTGGAGACTAATGCAATTGGTCCCATAATTTTTGGATTAAAAATGAAAGAGATATTGATTTTTGAAATAAAATGGAATTAAAGAAAATAAAACCAGAAATTAAAAATGGCAAAAAAATGAGAGCCTATGGATCTGAGCTCATTAATTGAGCTGGCAGATCCAAGCATCCAGAGGCGCGTGCCTATTGTAGTCCACGGTCAATGCAATCACATGGAAACTAAGAAAAAGTCATAACAATGAATGATCCTGATTAAATTTGGAAAAGAGATCAAACGGCCAGGAATGGATCTGGAGTTGGGATGGCCACCAGAGCCACCGTCTTCTATGGTGAGCCTCAAAATTTCGGCCAGAGTTACAGAGATCCAAACCTTAATGAAAATGCACGATCTATACATCTTTGGAAAGTTGGGATGATGTACATCATCCCTGTACCATCCATTTTCACTCTAGATTTCCATGGTGTGAGAAATCAGAGGTTGAAAAATCTAGTGTTCATCATGAACTCAATGGATTTCAAAAATTGAATGCATAAACATGATGCCTTTATTGAGAGGATTTCAGCCAACAGAAGATCTAAGCCAATAGGTCAAAGGATGATGAGATTTGAATGAAATACCACTTGAAGAGTAAGCTTGAATTCTGGTAACTTGAGCTCAATTCCTTGCTTGCTTTGCCAAAACAGAAGATTAGTGAGATGAATGATGAAGTTTTAGAAGCTTTAAAACTAAGAATTCAACCAGATGAAGTTGAATTTTGGATCTGAAAAATTTGAAGAAAAATGGAAATTGCTTCTTTGGTGAGGTTGGGGAATCACTTCAGCAAGGTTTCAGGCGCCTTTAGGTTGATTTTTAATGAAGTTGAACCCTTCTATTTATAGCAAAACAAACTGCAAGCAAGGTGAATTCTCATGTGCATGGAATTTGGATCCTTCATGCATGGGCTTGTACAGGCGCGTGCAAAGCCCAAAAGCTGATGCAAATGCATGCTAAACACAAACCAAGTTGAATTGGACGTGTAGTTTGAATGGCAATTGCTTGTGTATCAAGATTTCATGTGCATTCCATAATTATGCCTAAATGTTTAACTCTTCGAAAATACCATTTGCCAAATCCAAATATGATCATATGAGTAATGGTTGGAAAGGTCTTGATGTAAGGAACAATTGTTATGTTGGGAAAAAATCCATTTGGAGTGTGGAAATTTATGAAATTTGAGTTTAAAGTGTGATGTGCAAAACATGTCAATGCAAAGTTTCCAAATTTGGCCAATGTTCAAGCCCTTCTGTTTCGATGATGCAAGCCTCAAGTAAAAAAACCTCTAACATCAAAGTTGTAGATATTTTCAAGAAAATCAAGATGGACTTAAAATTTTGCATCATTTGGATTTTTGATGAGAGAGTTATGGGCACTTGAAGTTGGAATTTTTTGCCTTTCAATGAATTTGGCCCAAAAGGACCTATAATGTCTTGCATTATCACATGTATTTCCTTTAAGATTTTGAAATTTTGTTCAACATAACATTTTAAGAAGACATCTTAGGCTTTACAATTCATTTGATCCCACCTCAAAATCATAAACAATGAATGAGTTAGGTCCTTGGGAAGTTGACCCTCAATTAGGGTTTCAGTCAAAATGACCTATAATGTATTAGAATGGGAGATGGCCTTACAAGCTTCAAATCAATTTTTGATGAACATGAAAGTTTTTCATATTGTCCTTACGAACATTGTTTATTTTGGAACCATCTCTATTTGACCAACACATAAAAAGTTAGGTCTCAGTGCATTTCAAAATAGTCAGATGGATTGACTGATCAACTTCTCAAGTCCACAACCCATATCTTGATGTATTGATGATTGAGGACACTAAAATAAGTTCAAATATGCATGAAATGATGAATTAAAGAACTTCCCTTGATTGTATTTGATCATGGGTTGAGGTTGCTTCATGAGCAAGGCATTATGGTGCACAGATGAATTAGGGTTTCTTTGGGGCACAAACCTCAAACCCTTTGACTTGCTTTGATCAAAGTGATGAATTGAGGTGCTAGGGAGGCATATTTGATGGATGAGAGCTTTGGGAACCATTACCATGCTTGCTATCATCTCCTCTTGACCTTACCATTGCATAAGTGATCTCTTTGAGGCTCTTGACCTTGTGATTGCTCAAGCTATAAACAAGAGATGTTAGTGACATATTTTTTTGCTTTTGGTTAGTAAATAAAATAAGAAAAGCAATGATATACAATTCAAACATGCTTGGTGATCTCAAACCACTCACAAGGAGTCCCACCCAAAGGCAAGGGGAACCAAGATGCTTATGATCCTTGAGGCAATGCCAAATGCAATGTTATGATGCCATGAGGGATCTTAGGGACAAAATTGGGGTCTTACAGATGGAAAAGTCTGCATGTGTGTTGATTATAAAAGTTTGAATAAAGCAAGTCCAAAAGATGATTTCCCTCTGCCATACATTGATATGTTGGTAGATAATACTGCTATATTCAAAGTCTTTTCATTTATGGATGGATTTTCCGGATATTATCAGATCAAGATGACACCCGAAGATATGGAGAAGACCACCTTCATTACACCCTAGGGAACATTCTGTTATAGAGTGATGCCTTTTGGTCTAAAGAATGCTGGTGCAACTTACTAGAGAGCAATGACTACTCTTTTTCATGATATGATGCATAAAGAGATTGAGGTTTATGTAGAATGACATGATTTCTAAATCGATTGATGAAGAGGAACATGTTGAGCATTTGTTGAACCTATTCCAGCGTTTGAGAAAATATAAACTTCGCTTGAATCCCAATAAGTGTACTTTTGGTGTTTGTTCTGGTAAGTTGTTGGGCTTTATTGTCAGCGAGAAGGGTATTGAAGTTGATCCTACCAAGGTCAAAGCAATACAAGAGATGCCTGCGCCCAAAACTGAGAAGCAAGTCAGAGGTTTTCTCGGCCGCTTGAATTATATTTCTAGATTCATTTCCCACATGACTGCCACATGTGCGCCTATATTCAAGCTTCTTCGGAAATATCAGTCTTGTGATTGGACCGAAGACTGCCATAAAGCATTTGATAGTATCAAGGAATATTTGCTTGAACCTCCTATTTTGTCTCCACCTGTTGAAGGAAGACCATTGATCATGTATTTGACTGTGCTTGAAGAAAGTATGGGTTGTGTTCTTGGTCAGCAAGATGAGACTGGAAAGAAAGAATTTGCAATTTACTACCTCAGTAAGAAATTCACCGACTGTGAGACTAGGTATTCAATGTTGGAGAAGACTTATTGCGCATTGGTTTGGGCTGCTAAGCGTCTGCGTCAGTATATGTTGAATCATACCACTTGGTTGATATCCAAAATGGATCCGATCAAGTATATATTTGAGAAGCCTGCTTTAACTGGGAGAATTTCCCATTGGCAGATGTTGTTATCAGAGTATGATATCGAATACCGGTCTCAAAAAGCAATCAAAGGTAGTATCTTGGCTGACTATTTGGCTCACCAACCAATTGAAGATTATCAGTCAGTACAGTATGACTTTCCTGATGAAGAGATTTTGTACTTGAAAATGAAAGATTGTGATGAACCATTTCTTGAAGAAGGGCTAGAGCCTGGTTCCCGTTGGGGCATGGTATTTGATGGAGCTGTTAATGAAATGGAAATGGCATTGGGGAAGTGATTATTACTCCTAAAGGCACGCATCTACCATTTACAGCTAGATTGACTTTCAAGTGTACAAACAACATGGCAGAATATGAAGCTTGCATTATGGGGCTTGAAGAGGCCATGAATCTCATAATCAAGTACTTGGATGTCTTCGGTGATTCAACTTTGGTTGTGAATCAAATCAAAGGAGAATGAGAGACGAATCAACCCGGTTTAATACCATATAGAGATTATGTGAGGAGGATTTCAACTTTCTTTACAAAGGTTGAGTTTCTTCATATTCCTCGAGATGAGAACAGGATGGCAGATGCTCTTGCAACGTTGGCATCAATGATCATAGTGAAATATTAGAATGAAGTTCCCAATCTATCTATGATGCGTCTTGATAGGCCAACTCATGTGTTTACAGTTAAAGAGATCAAAGACGCGAAGCCATGGTATTACGACATCAAGAGTTTCCTCCAAAGTCAGATTTACCCGCCTGGGGAATCTTTGAAAGATAAAAAGACTTTGAGAAGATTAGCCGGTAATTTCTACTTTAATGGTGATATACTGTACAAAAGAAACTTCGACATGGTCTTGCTCAGATGCATGGATAGACACGAAGCAGACTTGTTGATGACCGAAGTGCATGAAGGTTCCTTTGGTACTCATTCTAATGGACATGCAATGGCAAAGAAGATGTTGTGAGCAGGTTACTCTTGGCTGACAATGGAATCTAACTGTTGCAAATTTGTAAAGAAATGCAACAAGTGTCAAATTTATGCTGATAAGATTCATGTTCCTCCGACACTTTTGAATGTTATCTCTTCCCTATGGCCCTTCTCCATGTGGGGAATCGATATGATTGGGATAATTGAGCCCAAAGCTTCGAATGGACATCTTTTCATTTTAGTGGCAATTGACTACTTCACCAAATGGGTTGAAGCGGCATCGTATGCAAACGTAACCAAGCAAGTCGGCGTAAGGTTTATCATGAATCAGATCATATGTTGTTATGGTGTGCCAAGTAAGATCATTACTGATAATGGATCGAACTTGAATAACAATATGGTGGAAGCTCTTTGCAAATACTTCAAGATTGCACATCATAATTCTTCTCCCTACAGACCCAAGATGAATGGGGTTGTTGAAGCTGCGAATAAAAACATTAAGAAGATTATCCAGAAGATGGTTGTAACATATAAGGATTGGCATGAGATGCTCCCATTTTCTTTGCATGGGTATCGTACATCCGTCCTCACTTCAACAGGGGCAACTCCTTTCTTTCTTGTATATGGTATGGAAGCAGTGCTCCCCATAGAGGTTGAGATTCCCTCATTGTGTGTGCTCATGGAAGCCAAGTTGACTGAAGCTGAATGGTGTCAGACCAGGTTTGATCAGCTGAATTTGATTGAAGAGAAGAGGTTAATTGCCATGTGTCATGGTCAGTTGTATCAGCAGAGGATGAAGAAAGCTTTTGATAAGAAGGTCAAACCTCGAGTATTCAGAGAAGGTGACCTTGTGCTCAAGAAGATTTTATCGTTCAAGCCAGATTCCAGAGGAAAATGGACTCCCAATTATGAAGGCACATATGTTGTTAAGAGAGTCTTTTCAGGCGATGCATTGATTCTTACAACTATGGATGGTGAAGAGTTCACTCGTCTTGTGAACGCAGATGCAGTCAAGAAATACTTCGCCTAAAAAGAAAAGAACAGCTCACTAAGTTGAAAACCCGAAAGGGCGGCTTAGGCAAAAATGAGCGCCTCGGTGGATTGAAAACCCGAAAGGGCGATCCAGGCAAAAATTAGAGACATAAAACAGAAAGATTTTCCCGATAAGTTGAGTACCCCACCTTGGGGCAACTTATGCAAAAAATAGGGATTTTGGCAAGTAGTTGCATTCTGCTGGTCTTCAATATTTTGAAGGTTTGTTTGAGCACAAGGGTTGACATCAGTTCATCTCTAGTAGCGGTCAAGAGTACAGTGGATATTAAGAGTTGGTAGAAGGATTAAAGATCTTTTGTATTCAATGTAACCTTTTTCCATGTAAATTACCATTTTCAACTTTGTAAAATCTATGGAGTCTTGTCATTTATAGACTACCATTTTATTAAATAAAGTTGAGCTTTTATCCAAATTGTTTCTACTCTTATTTACTTCAGCCAATAGTTTTAAATTTTATTATGATCATTTTGAAATTAATTTTTAAATCAAAATCAAGTTTTTTTCTTAAAAATATAAAAGCAAAAAAATTTCCAAAGCAAGTAAAAGGAATATCAACAGCCTTTCAATGGACAACAAGTCCTTAAGTGTGAAGCATCAAAGGTCCCCCAAGTAGTTGATCCTTCGGGTATCCCTAGACGTTTGTGTTGATTCAATTCCTTGGTAGAGTGTTTGACCCTCGGTGGAATGTCGTTGTCCCCAGCTGATTTGGTTGATCCAGATACCCTACAGTGTGTTGTTTTGCCATCCCCAGCGGAGTTTGTACACCCCCAGCGAAGTTCGTATTCCTCAGCAGGGTTGATCTTCAGAGATGGTTGATCTTCCCCAGTAGATTGTTTTGGTGTCTCCACTAATCACCACTCAATTTACTCACAGTCAGAGTTTCCTCCTAGTTCCTGGGCAGCTTTTGTTGATTATTTCTCTGTAGGGTTGTCTCCCATTGTTTTATGGTGTTGACCTAAAATTCCCCGCAATTTGGATGATCTATCCTAAAAAAATGTCCTCTTTCCCCAGTTAGGTTTGAACCTTTGGGATGGTGATCTCTCTGTTCTCCGACAGTTGTCTCCATATTTTGTGGATTGACCTAGGATTGTACTGGTGGTTTAATTTCTTTGCGACAACTCTGTATCCTTTGTAATCGTTTTGTCAGCATAATCATCATATATACGTACACATATACATTCATATAATTTCTTAATTTGCATATCTTGCATCTTCATATTTGATTTGTTTGAGATTCTCATTCTCTGTTATGGTGGTACTTTATCCCCATACCAAATCTGGTGTCTGTCCTCCTTCAATTGTAGAGTGTCAGCCCCTTAAGCAGAAAGACTTTAACCTTTCTCTGTTTCCCTACTGAGTTTGTTTCCTCGTGGATGGTTGTTATTTCAGTTTCCTTTCCAGTAGATTTTCTGGATGGAATTACTCCCCTGGAGTTATGTCCTCATTGGGTTGAGTCTTGATTGATTGTTTTCTTTCTAGCTCTTACCTAAATAGATGCTTTGGTCCCCTAAGAGTCTATTACCCAGTAACTGGTAATATTCTTCTTAGTTTATAGTTTGTTACTTCTTGCCCAATACCCGTCAAAAGTACCCTTTTTCTCCTTAGTGGAGTCCCCAGGAAATATATCCTTGATATGTTCATCTTAACCGGTGACAGATATCTTTCCTTCCCCCGCAGGAGTCTATCCTTGATATGTTCACTTTAACCAGTGGCGGATATTCTCATCTTTGGTATTCTATCCAGTAACTGATAGACGTAATCCCTATTTTTTCTCCCCTTTTCAGAGTCTATCCTTGATATGTTTATCTTAACCGGTGATGGATTTTCTCTTTGATTGGTCTTCTACCCAGTAACCGGTAGTTGTAAATCCTACTTTGTCCCCTCGCAGAGTCTATCCTTGATAATGCATCCTAACTGGTGACGGATTTTCTCTCCGACGGTTTTCTATCCAGCTCACGATAGATGTAATTCCTTACCCCTTTTTGTTCAGTTGGTATATCCTTGATATGTTCATCCTAACCGATGACGGATATCCTCCTTGACATTTCCAGGCAAGTCTATCCTTGATATGTTCATCCTAACCGATGATGGATTTTCTTCCCTGTTGAGTTTATCCTTGATATGTTCATCCTAATCGATGATGGATACTCTCATCTTTGGTCTTTTTCCTAGTAACTGGTAGTTGTAAATCCTATTTTCCACAGTTATCCCCATCAAGGCTATTCTTACCCAGTAACCGATAATGAATTTCCTCTCCTGGAATCCTCAGCGAGTCATCCTTGATATGTTCATCCTAACCGATGACGAATGTTCTCTTTGTCAGATCTTTATTATCTCCATATCCAGTAACAGGTAGTAGATAATCGATTTTTGCTCCTCCTGTGTTGAAGTTTATCTTCCCCAGTTGAGTTGAGTGTGCATTTCCTTAGTGAAATCGCTTTCCCCTGCATGATTCGAGTACCTCAGTTTTATCCTGACTTATTCGTATCCCCTGCAGATGTTGTTGTTTTCCCTGGCTGAGTCTTTTCCATATTTGTATGGAATCCCTCTAGTCCCTAAGTAGTTTTAAGTCATAGCCTGGCCTACGCATATCTCCTTTTTATCCCCCAGAGTCTCGGTCTCCCCAGTGAGTTTTCCTTACGGAATGCATTATACTCCTGCGAACTTTCGGTCTCTCTGATTTCTTTTCCTTTGTGGCAATATTTCTCCACAGAGCGTTAAGTTTTGCATTCATGTCATATACATCATGAGGCCTCCTAGGGACCAAAATTTGTTTCTCTATGTTGTTATTTAAGCCCATTCTACTAAGTCGACATGAAGATTTTAATCTTACTATTTAAGCATTAGCATCGGATCAGAAGTTAGGCCTCAAGGATCTTTAAGCATCTTGGTTCCCCTTGCCTTTGGGTGGGACTCCTTGTTAGTGGTTTGAGATCACCAAGCATGCTTGAATTTTATAGCATTGCTTTTCTCATTTTGTTTACTAACCAAAAGCACAAAAGTATGTCACTAACATCTTTTGTTTGTAGCTTGAGCAATCACAAGGTCAAAAGCTTCTAGGAGATCATTGGTACAAAGACATGGTCAAGAAGAGATGATAGTCAGCATGGTAATGGTCCCCAAAGCTCTCATCCATCAAATATGTCTCCCTAGCATCTCAATTCATCATTTTGATCAAAACAAGTCAGAGGGTTTGAGGTCTTGTTCTTCAGAGTAACCCTAATCATCTGTGCACCACAATGCCTTGCTCATGAAGCAACCTCAGCCCATGGTCAAATAAAATCAAGGGAAGTTCTTTAATTCATCATTTCATGCATATTTGAACTTATTTGAGTGTCCTCAATCATCAATTCATCAAGATATGAGTTGTGGACTTGAAAAGTTGATCAGTCAAATCATCTTACTATTTTTGAAATACACTGAGACCTAACTTTTTATGTGTTGGTCAAATGGAGATGGTTCCAAATATAAATATGTTCTTAAGTACAATATGAACAACTTTCAAGTTCATAAAAAATTGATTTGAAGCATGGAAGACCATCTGCCATTCTAATACATTATAGGTCATTTTGATTGAAACCCTAATTTTTGGTCAACTTCCCAAGGACATAACTCACTCATTTTTTATTATTTTGAGGTGGGATCAAATGCATTGGACAGTTTAAGATGTCTACTTCAAATGTTATGTTGAACAAAAGTTCAAAATCTCAAAGGAAATACATGTGATAATGCAAGACATTATAGGTCCTTTTGGGTCAAAGGCATTAAAAGTCAAAAAAGTCCAACTTAAAGTGCCCATAACTCTTTTATCAAAAATCCAAATGATGCAAATTTTAATTCCATTTTTATTGTCTTGAAAATATATACAACTTTGATGTTGGAGATATTTCCATTTGGAGCTTGCATCATCAAAACCGAAAGCCTTGAAAGTTGGCCAATTTTAGAAACCTTGCCTTGACATGTTTTGCACATCACCCTTCAAGCTCAAATTTCACTAATTTCCAAGGCCCAATTGAAGTTTTGATCAACATGACATTTGTTCCTTATGCAATAAGCTTTCCAACCATTACTCATAAGCTTGCATTTTGATTTTGGACATGGCATTTTCGAAGGCTTCAATGAAATAGTGCATTTTATGAAAATCATTCCAATTGCCATGCATGATCCATTAACATCCAATCTGCACGTCCAATTCATATTTGGTGGTGTATATCTTGCAATTCTAATCAGAATTGGGCCCTCCATGCGCCTGTACAGGCCCATGCATGGAGGCCCTCTTCTCCCATGCACACGAGTTTGATGATGCTTGCAGCTCCCTCCATCTATAAATACAATGCCTTGCCCTCTCAATTCTTCAACCTGAAGGCGCCTGAACCTCTGCTGAATTGAATCCCCACCCTCACACCAAAGGAACTCTCCCTTTTCTCTAAAAATTTCAGATCTAGAATTCAGTTTCCTCGACTGTTTTCTTTGATCTAAAAGTTCCTAGACCTCTTCACCTTGATCCATAGAACTTCTGTTTTAGCAAGGCAAGCAAGGCATCATGCTCAAACCACCAGAACTCAAGCTTGCACTCCAACTGGTAATTTCCTCGATTCTCTTCATCCATGGACCTTTTTGCTTGGATCTAATGTTGGCTGAAGTCCTCTCAATAGAGGCATTTGATTTGTGCTTTCAATTTTGCAAAAACATGAAGTTCATGACGAACACCATCATACTTCCAGCTCTGATTTCTCCATTTATAGAGATCTAGAGTGGAAGTGCATGATATATGAGTGACGTACATCACTTCCTCTTTCGATTGATGTATAGATCGCCTCATTTGGTGGCCATTTGCGTTTCTGCAATTTTTTGAAGTGGCCGGAGGTTGGCCGGAGAAGACGGTGGCGCTGGCCACCGTCTGGTCTCCAGTTTGAATCTGGACCGTGTGATACATTTTCCAGATTGAATCCTGATCTTTCTTTGTTATGACTTTTCTTTTACTTCCATGTGCACGCATTGACTTGGATCCACCATAGGCGCGCGCTGAGGATCCTTAGATGTGCCACCTCATTTAATGAGGTTGATCCAACGTGCCGGGATTTTTCTCATTTTCTGAATTTCTTTTATTTTTGTTTAATTCCTTATATTTCAAAAAATCATATCTCTTTCATTTTTTATCCAAAAAATATGGGACCAATTGCATTATTTCCCAAATAAATTCTAGTTTCTATTTCTGATTTTTAATATTTTTTATTTTGTCATTTGATATTTTTTGTGAATTTTCTCTTTTCTGGTCATTTTTAATTCATTTTAAATAGTTTTTTATATTCAAAAAATGCAAAAATATTTTCCTAACCTATTTGAATGATGATGGATCTATGAAAAATATTCTCATCAAATTTTGAATTGATTTGAGATTTATTTGAGATTTTAGTTCAATTAGGTTATTTTTATTCATTTTTAATTGATTAAAAATAGTTTCTGACTTTTAAAAATGCTGAAATTTTTTGTCAAACTTTGTTTGACCTTGTTGGACTAGGGATAAATCACTTGGACCTTTCAAGGTTGATTTGAAGTGATTTTGAAGTTTGACCTTTCTTTAATATTTTAATTCAAGTTTATTTTTAATATTAAAAAATGCCAAAAATATTTTATTCTTTTCTTGACTCCCAATCTTCATCTCACTTATGTTTTTGATTGTTTGACCTTGACTTTCAATGTTATTGGTCAACATATGAGGATTTGTACATTGTATTTCATTTAATGCACTTTAATTTTGTCATTTCCATTTCTCTTATTCATCTTCTTCTTCTTCTTCTTCTTCTTTTTCTTTTTGATCAATGAGTTGAAGGTTGATAAGTTAGCATTGATTAGAAGGATTTAACCTTCCTTGATTCAAATCTAATTCATCTTGATCAATTGATCAAGTGAATGGTTTTGTATTAAGGATAGGTTGTCTTTTAAATCATGCAAAAGGCTTAAACCAATACAAGATCATTTCTCATTTTCTTTTTGGAATGGCAAGTTGTTGGGACTTGGTTCACTAATCAAGACTCCTAACTTGTGTTTGTTGCCTACATTATTATTGACCGGCCTCAGATAGTTGTGACTTCTACATAAGTCCAATTACGATTGCTTAACATAGCGCTAAATTTGCCTTATGGCACACTAACTACTAACACTAACTATTGACAATTAACATTTACTAAATGCAATTTACTTTATGCAATTTACTTTAAGGCAATTTACTATTCTTGCACATATTATCCATTTGTTTTTCCTTTGCTCATTTGAGCACATGTTTATGTTAATGCCAGTTGCCTTTTGCTCACTTGAGCATATAGTTGTGTATATATTAGTGTGCTTGTGTTTTGTTTTGATTGTTATGGACCAAATGCAAAGAAATGGACTTAGTTTCTAGGACTTTTCCTATGCAAAAGAAATGGAGAATTTGGACTTAGATTCTAGGACTTTCCTTATGCAAAATTGGAGTGAAAGGACCTAAATGATGAAAATGGAATTAGAAGGACCAAATCTCTAAACTTCCTCTTGTCCATTTTTGTTTTACTTCATGGAACTTTTGATGTGTGTGCTTTTGTGCTAGGAGTTTCCATTTGAGCTTAATTGGAGAACCATTGCCATGATCATCTAAAGAGAGAAAAATGCAAAAGTCATTGGAGGATTCTTAGAAGCATTCATTGCTTGTTTGGTTGCTTATACTTTGTGGTTGCTTTATTCCAAAGGATGGGAGCTACTTGGATCATCAATATGATCTCAAGAGAGGAACTCCTAGTGTGGTTTTTGATTTCTTATCCCTCACCTTTTATTTTCCTTAGAGGTTTAGCCATTCTTCTTCTTCTCTCCACTCTAACCCAAGCCAAAACCTTTTTGTGCAAACATTGGACTATTGTTTTCCAACATTAGAAACCTAAGCCTTATGCTTTTGATTTTTTTAAACTTGCTTTTCATAACACTTATTTTGAATTGAATCTTTTAAGTCAACTTTGACCATTTTGTATATACTTCTAATTGGTAAATATAACCCATTCAAATGTCTTTTGTGGTTCCAATGGCCACTCTCTAAATCAAATTTTTCATAACCTTTAGCTATTAGGTTTGAGTCATCCTTGCGGTAGATATAATACTCACCTATATCCTTAGTGATGGACAATGAGTCTTCCATGCTTATTATAGGGTTAACCCCTCACTAGCATGTTGAAGTTATCCTCACATGGTGGATTTGTGGTTTGGTTGAGTTTTCTCCCTTTGATAACAAAAGACCTTAAGGCTTTTGGACCAATCAATTCACCAACTTCTTTGAGATTTTTACCCCGAACTACGAGGTTTTGATCCTAATCTTGTTATAAGATGGTACGTAGGCAATGGGTTTATCCATCCAAACACAAAATGTAAATAACTTGCACATTCTCTTCTCATCTCTTCAATCATGTTTGCACAAACAAAATTTTCACAAGACAACAACCTTCACAAGTGTGAAAAGGGCTCCCTAGGAGTACCTAGGAAGTATTTGGGTGTCTAACACCTTCCCATTGCATAACCAACCCCCTTACCCAGATCTCTGTTTCTTTTACTAGTTTTTGTTAAAACTTTTAGGTTTTTGTTCGCTTTCTAACCATTCCTTTGGATAAATAGAAGTACGGTGGCGACTCGACTTGTATGATTTACCTTGGATTTAGTCAATATCTCTAATGGTAACGAATACCCCGCTACAGAAAAGTGGCGACTCTGCTGGGGATGAGTGTCCTAGTGGGTTTTGCCAACTTTTCATGCTTATTGTATCGTATTGTTTTGTGACATATTTTTGTGCAAATTTGGGATTACTGTATTGTATGTAATGATTGATTTGCTTGATATTAATTCCTTGTATGCTTGGTGATCTTTGTGAGATGAGTTCTATACCCAAACTCGAGTGCACTTAGGATAGGAGAATGGCATAGTCTTGTTGACTTGTGTGGAGTTATTCCTTAGCAACTTGACTTGCAAGTCCATTCACTTGGTGGAGGTCATGTTGGGATCAATAATGTCACACAAGTAGTTGTGGTTAGACATTACTCCTTCCAATATAGACCTTAGAAGCCAAGGACCTTAGTTTACCAAGCCCATCTTGGCCTATTCTTAGGATGTAGTGCGAAAGTCGTTCAAATGTAAGATTTGATACGATTGTTACGCGATACTACACTCATAAGAGTCTCTCTTAAGAATATTTTTGGAATACGAGTAGTCGTTTCTCCGATAATATCCGAAAGATGGGATGATGACTATGGGAACCCCTTGTAGAACATGTTTGGCAGGTTTAAACCCCGGTACATTCCCTTTGGGTGGTTCTTAACCGAAACCCCATGCTCGTGACTTGCAACAAACCCTTGATTCATGGTTGATCCGTTCATATATCCTTAATATCAATGGAACTTGGGTGTTGATAAGGTGTAAACCCTAATCCACCAAAATGGATGATTGATATTAAGGATGATATGATCCATCCCATGACCTTTGTTTGGTGTGCTTTGCTTGATCCTTGAGTGTGATTGTTGCATTCATGCATTCATGCACTCATTTGCATCCATATCATCTATAATAAAAAAAGTTTTCAAGGAACTTAAGGGGTTTATTTGCAAAATTTTCAGACATGGAAAGACAAAGAAGGAATACAAAGAAGTACAGTTTCAGACAACCAAATTTGAAAGAGTTAAGGAATCTGACATCCTATGTACTAGATCCCTTGGGTTTTAAAGCTCGTTTTGGGAAGCTTCTTCCTCTTCTGACTGCTCAGGTGGATGAAGGATTGATGAGTGTATTGGTGCAGTTTTATGATCCCTTGTACCGTTGCTTCACGTTTCCGGATTTCCAGCTTTTGCCTATGCTTGAGGAGTATGCTTATCTTGTGGGTATACCTATCCTGGATCAGTTGTCGTTCAGTGGCTTGGAGAGTATTCCTACTTCTCGAGAGATAGCAGACATGTTGCACATAGATGAATCTTTGGTTGGTGCTCATATGACGACCAAAGGTGGAATTCAAGGTCTCCCTTCTAAGTTCCTCATTGCTCAAGCTACTATATATGGGAAGGCCATGAGTGAGGATGCTTTTGAAGCCATATTTGTACTTCTCATCTATGGATTGGTTTTATTCCCCAACATCGACAAGTTTGTGGATGTGAACGCTATTAGGATCTTTTCTACTCTTAATCTCGTTCCGACTCTGTTGGGTGATGCTTATTTCTCTTTGCATATGAGGAATGCAAAGGGTGGTGGCGCTATTGTGTGTTGTTTGCCTCTGTTGTATAAGTGGTTTATTTTTCACTTACCTCAGACAGTCGCTTTCAAGGAGAACAAGGGATGTCTACGGTGGTCCACGAGACTTATGTCTCTCACTAATGACGATATCTCTTGGTATAACCGTGTATGTGATGGTGTGAAGATTATTGACTCTTATGGTGAGTTCTCCAATGTACCTCTTCTTGGTACATGTGGTGGGATTAACTATAACCCTGTTTTTGCACGTCGTCAGCTTCGGTTCCCCCTAAAAGATAAACCCAATAACATTCTGTTAGAGGGTGTGTTCTTTCAGGAGGGTAAAGATCCCCAAGGCTTGAAGGGCAGGATAGTTCGCGCTTGGCGCAAGATCCATAAGAAAGGAAGGAAGGAGTTGGGTCCTAAGAATTGCATCGCTTTGGAGCCTTATATTGCTTGGGTAAGGAAGAGAGCGTCTGAGTATCTCATGCCTTACGAGTATCCGAGACCTACACCTATGATTGTGGCTGGGCCTTCAACCCTCCCTAATCAAGGAGTAGAGGAGTTGAGAGACGAAGACCGTTCACGTGCCTGGATCCGTAAACGCGAAGAGTTGCTTCAGCAAATTAAGGAGAAGGATGCTTTGATTGAGTTCCTTGAGCATCAAGTTATTGATGATCCTAATGATGCATGGACTTCTCTACTTCCTCAGTCTTCCCGGTTCTGGAAGAGGAAGTATGATCGACTCGCCAAAGAGAAAGTAGATATGGAGGCAGCCTATGAAAGGGAAGTGAAGAGGCTTCACGCATCTTATCTTCCTGTGTCCCGAGCTTTAGATGATTGTTTCTAGGGATCCATAGGATGATTATTTTCCTTTCCTCTTGTACATGATTGACATTGCTGTACTTCTTTTTCCTGATATTATTTTATGAGATATTTCTATATGCGATAAATGTTAAATGATTCCAAAATTTGCAAGTAAAACCCTAGAGTTCCTTTGAAATATAAAAACAAATCATGTGCACAAGCATTGCATGCATCATGTGCATAAGCATGTTTGTTTCCGGTCTCTTGTCCTGTGGTCTAACTATGTGCTCTTCATTTATTTTGAAGACAAGCTAACTCACCGGTACTACACTAGAGCCAACTCTGCAAGACTGATGGATCAACTAGAGCAAGAGAACCGTGAACTCAAGGAGGAAGTGGCTAGATCGAGCACTTTGATGGAATCATTCTTGGCTGCCCAGAGCCAGTCTTCTCCGACGCCTTCAACTCCTCCCCAGAGGACAGTTATCTCAGAGAATGTCTCTTCTACTGTGCCTGCAGCCAGTGCATACTTTGCTCCTACAGCCATGCCAACAAGGTTTCCGTGGGGGATGCCTCCCAACTTCATGCCTGAGGGTCCTGCTCCAACTTTTGCTTCTATGTCGGCATCTAGCCCGATCCTTGTTGTTCCTCCTCCCGTCGTGCATACCATGCCTAGGGTAGACGACACCATCTATCATTCTGAGCCGTCTGAAGGCCCAGATGTCTATGAGAAGATGGACGCTATGAATGATCAATTTCTTGAGCTTCGCAAGGAATTGAAAACTCTCAGAGGAAAGGATTTCTTCGGCAAGTCTGTTGCCGATCTCTGCTTAGTTCCAAATGTGAAGATTCTTGTGAAATTCAAGGTCCCTGACTTTGAAAAGTACAAAGGAAATACTTGTCCTCTCAGCCACCTGGTCATGTATGCCAGGAAGATGTCTACTCAGACTGATAACGACCAAT
The DNA here is from genome assembly GCF_024323335.1 of Lathyrus oleraceus. Taxonomy (NCBI): domain Eukaryota; kingdom Viridiplantae; phylum Streptophyta; class Magnoliopsida; order Fabales; family Fabaceae; genus Lathyrus; species Lathyrus oleraceus. Next base: position 119,096,232 of record NC_066581.1, on the reverse strand, counting down.
TGCTCATCCACTACTTTCAGGACAGTTTGTCTGGTGCTGCCCTGAGATGGTACATGGGGCTGGACAGTGCGAACATCCGATCCTTCAACGACCTTGGCGAGGCCTTCGTCAAACAATACAAGTACAACGTGGATATGGCTCCCGATAGGGATCAATTGAGGGCCATGTCCCAGAAGGACAAGGAAACGTTCAAAGAGTATGCCCAGAGGTGGCGAGAATTGGCAGCATAGATCGTGCCTCCGCTAGAAGAGAAAGAAATGACCAAGATCTTTCTGAAGACCTTGAGTTCATTCTATTACGAGCGGATGATTGCTAGCGCTCCTTCTGACTTCACCGAGATGGTGAATATGGGGATGCGTTTGGAAGAAGGGGTTAGAGAAGGGCGTCTAACCAAGGAAGAAGGCTCTTCTGCCAAACGTTTTGGGGCGTTTGCAAAGAAGAAAGATGGAGAGGCACATGCAGTGACCTCTCATATGAAACCTAGAAGACCCTCTGTGAGGAGGAAGACTGTGCATCCCGCTTGTAACCAGCACCAGGTGGCTCATATAGCACCTGTTTTCAGAGATAATCAACAGTATCAGCAACACAATAACCATCAGCAATCGCCTCAGCAATATCAGCAACAACAGCACCGACCGCAACAGCAGGCCTACCAGCCTCGAAACAGTAATCCAACTAGCACGGGTTACGAGAGGAAGAAGATCACTTTTGATCCTGTTCCAATGACGTACGCAGAATTATATCCCTCTTTGATAGAGAGGAAGCTGATTACTCCAAGAGACCCACCGACTATACCTGCTAACCCTTAGTGGTGGTATAAGCCCGAATTGCATTGTGTATACCATTCTGGTGCTCCCGGCCACGACGTGGAGAATTGCTATCCTTTGAAGACCAAGGTTCAAGACCTTGTGAGGTGTGGCATTTTGTGTTTTGAGGAGGTAGGTCCTAACGTGAAGAAGAACCCATTGCCCGAGCATGGGAAATCTGTTAACATGGTCCAGGGCTGCCCTGGCAAGTACAAGGTCAAATATGTCAGTCATATCCGACAGTCTCTGGTCGAGTTGCACCATTTGCTGTGTGATTACAGTCACTATGAGCACGACCATGATAGATGTTGAATCTGCCCTGTTAACCGATGGGTTGTCGCCAGGTGCGCAAAGATCTTCAGGAAATGCTGGACGAAGGAGTCATTGAAATCCTTCAGAATAGGAATGTTGATGAAGATGAACCTGAGGTCAACGTGATTTCCCCAGTATTCCGGATGCCCGAACCTGTTATCATTAAGTACGATGGTAGCAAGCAGAAGGTTTCTCCTTCTCTGATCATTAAGCCTGTCGGTCCAGTACCGTACTCTTCCGAAAAGTCAATTCCCTTTCGTTACAACGCTGTTGCTGTAGAAGATGGGAAAGAGGTGTCTTTGCCATCCTCCTCTGTTGTTAATATTGCTGACGTAAGTGGTTTGACCCGTAGCGGTCGTGTATTTTTAGCACCACCGAAGCCTCAAGCTAATGCTGATTTTGTTGAACGCCCGATTGGGAATGCGGTGAATTCTCTGAATCCGGCACTTGCTGTTAAACCCTTCTCTGTACTAAAAACTCCTACTTCTGTTGGCTCGAGTGGCAATGAGAAAGAAGACTGTGATAAGATGCTAAGGCTCATCAAGAAGAGCGAGTACAATGTTGTAGACCAGCTTCTACAAACGCCATCCAAAATATCCGTGTTATCATTACTTCTGAATTCAGAACCACATAGAGAGGCTCTGCAGAAATTTTTGGATGTCGCATATGTAGATCATGATGTCACAATAGAACAATTCGATAGCATTGTTGCAAACATTACTGCTTGTAACAATTTGAGTTTCTGTGACTCTAATCTCCCTGAGGAGGGAAGAGACCACAACTTGGCATTACACATCTCCATGAACTGCAAAGACGATGCCATGTCCAATGTGTTGGTGGAAACTGGGTCATCCCTGAATGTATTGCCAAAGTCCACTCTTTCAAGACTATCATATCAAGGGCCTCCCATGAGGCAGAGTGAAGTTGTTGTGAAAGCTTTCGATGGGTCTCGAAAAACTGTGATTGGGGAAGTTGATCTCCCAATCAAGATTGGACCCAGTGATTTCCAAATTACCTTCCAGGTTATGGATATTCACCCATCGTACAACTGTCTCTTAGGCAGACCATGGATTCACGAGGCTGGCGCCGTGACATCCACCCTACACCAGAAGCTGAAGTTTGTGAAGAATAAGAAACTGGTAGTGGTAGGGGGAGAAAAGGCTCTCCTAGTTAGCCATTTGTCTTCCTTCTCATACATAGATGCTGAGGATGAAGTTGGAACTCCTTTCCAAGCTTTATCTATATCTGAGCCCGTTGAGAAAAGAACTCCTTCATTTACCTCCTATAGAGATGGGAAGTTGGCCATCGAGTGTGGTGCAACTGCTGGTTTAGGAAAAATGATTGAGTTGGAAGACAATAAGTCCCGGGCAGGCATTGGCTTTTCTTTTGGGGTCTTCAACGCGCAAGGGTTATTCAAGAGTGGAGGTTTCATCCACACTAGTCTGGATGAAGAAGCTGCTGCTGTCTTGGAAGAGGATGTAGAGGATTCGGATAATTTCATCATCCCTGGAGGAATCTGCAACAATTGGGTCGTTGTGGATATTCCTACAGTTGTCCACAAGTCAACGTAATGATCACTTTGTTTAAAAACCCTTCTCCCATGCCAAAAGGAGGAGTAATGACATTGTTGGCAGCATAAATACAATGATATTTTCATTCAATAAATTCATGTTAAATGTTTGTTTTTCCAATTATTTTCCCTTTTTGCTTTTTTTGCATGAAATTGGTGATCACATAAAACCCTAAAAATAAAATAAAATCAATCTTTTCATATGCATAATGATTTGCCTTGTTTGAATTCTAAAGCTTTTCATATCCAAAATCATTATGCAGGTTGATTTCTAGACCCATTGAACATAATGACCCAACACCATCTCCCAATTTTGAATTCCCTGTATTCGAGGCGGAAGAAGATGATGTTGAAGAGATTCCTGATGAGATCACCCGTCTACTTGAGCATGAAGAGAAGATCATTTAGCCACATCTTGAGAATCTGGAAACGGTCAACTTGGGGTCTGAAGATTGTGTGCGAGAGGTAAAGATTGGGGCACTCCTGGAAGAATCTGTTAAGAAGGGGTTGATTCAATTGCTGCGAGAATATGTTGATGTCTTCGCCTGGTCGTATGAAGACATGCCTGGTCTAGATACTGATATTGTGCAACATTTCCTACCTCTAAAGCCTGAGTGCGTGCCTGTAAAGCAGAAGCTCAGAAGAACTCATCCTGATATGGCAGTGAAGATCAAAGAGGAAGTTCAGAAGCAAATTGATGCGGGGTTTCTGGTGACTTCTACATATCCTCAATGGGTGGCCAATATTGTGCCTGTGCCTAAGAAAGATGGAAAAGTCCGAATGTGTGTGGATTATAGGGATTTGAATAAAGCTAGTCCGAAAGATGATTTCCCTCTACCACATATTGATATGTTGGTAGACGATACAGCTAAATTCAAAGTCTTCTCATTTATGGACGGATTTTTAGGATATAATCAGATTAAGATGGCACCCGAGGATATGGAGAAGACAAAATTCATCACACCTTGGGGAACATTCTGTTATCGAGTGATGCCCTTCGGTTTGAAGAACGCCGGAGTCACGTATCAACAAGCTATGACTACCTTGTTCCATGATATGATGCACAAGGAGATTGAGGTATATGTCGATGATATGATTGCTAAGTCGAGAATGGAAGTTGAACATATAGAGCACCTGTTGAAGCTTTTTCAGCGTTTAAGGAAGTATAAGCTTCGTCTGAATCCCAACAAGTGTACATTTGGAGTCCGTTCTGGCACGTTATTGGAATTCATTGTCAGTGAAAGAGGTATTGAGGTTGATCCTGCAAAGGTCAAAGCAATACAAGAGATGCCTGCGCCCAAAACTGAGAAGCAAGTCCGAGGTTTTCTTGGCCGCTTGAATTACATTTCTAGATTCATATCCCACATGATTGCCACATGTGCACCGATATTCAAGCTCCTCCGGAAAGATCAGTCTCATGATTGGATCGAGGATTGCCAGAAAGCTTTTGATAGCATTAAAGAGTACATGTCTGAGCCTCCGATTTTGTCCCCGCCTGTGGAAGGAAGACCATTGATTATGTATCTGACTGTTCTTGAAGATTCAATGGGTTGTGTTCTTGGTCAGCAAGATGAACTAGGGAAGAAAGAGTACGCCATCTATTACTTGAGTAAGAAGTTCACTGATTGTGAGTCTCAATACTCAATGCTTGAGAAGACATGTTGTGCTCTGGCTTGGGCTGCTAAGCGCTTACGCCAGTATATGATAAATCATACGACTTGGTTGATATCCAGAATGGATCCAATCAAGTATATCTTTGAGAAGCCTGCTTTAACAGGGAGGATTGCCCGTTGGCAGATATTGTTATCTGAGTATGATATTGAGTATCGAGCTCAAAAGGCTATTAATGGTAGTATCTTGGCTGACCATTTGGCACATCAGCCGATCGAGGATTACCAGTCAGTTCAGTATGACTTCCCGGATGAGGAAATTCTGTATTTGAAAATGAAAGATTGTGATGAGCCTACACTCGATGAAGGGCCAGAACCTGGTTCCCGATGGAGTATGGTATTTGATGGCGCTGTAAATCGGTATGGAAATGGTATTGGGGAAGTGATTATTACTCCTCAAGGCACACATATTCCTTTTACAGCAAGGCTAACTTTCAAATGCACGGATAATATGGCTGAGTATGAGGCCTGTATTATGGGATTGTAGGAATGCATTGATCTAAGGATCAAGCATCTTGATGTTTATGGTGATTCGGCCCTCGTTGTTAATCAAATTAAGGGAGAATGGGAAACGAATCAGCATGGCCTCATTCCGTATAGGGATTATGCGAGGAGGATTTCAACGTTCTTAACTGAGGTTGACTTCCATCATATTCCTCGAGATGAGAATCGAATGGCAGACGCTCTTGCTACACTTGCTTCAATGATTATGGTTAAACTCTGGAATGAAGTTCCCAATATCACTGTGATGCGCTTGGATAGACCAGCTCATGTATTTGCAGTAGAGGGAGTAAAAGATGATAAGCCATGGTATTATGATATCAAGTGTTTCCTTCAGAATCAGGTTTACCCGCCTGGGGCATCTGCGAAAGATAGAAAGACTTTGAGGAGATTATCTGGCAGTTTCTACCTCAATGGTGATGTGCTTTACAAGAGAAATTTTGACATGGTTCTGCTCAGATGCGTGGATAGACACGAAGCAGACCTGTTAATGACTGAGGTTCATGAGGGTTCATTTGGTACACATTCCAATGGACATGCCATGGCTAGAAAGATGTTGAGAGCAGGCTACTATTGGCTGACAATGGAGTCTGACTGCTGCAAGTATGTGAAGAAATGCCTCAAGTGTCAGATTTATGCGGATAAGATTCATATTCCCCCGACACTTCTGAATGTGATTTCATCACCATGGCCTTTCTCCATGTGGGGAATTGACATGATTGGCATGATAGAGCCAAAAGCATCCAATGGACACAGATTCATTCTCGTAGCAATTAATTATTTCACCAAGTGGGTTGAAGTGGCATCATATGCAAATGTGACCAGGAAGGTGGTCGTGAAGTTTATCAAGAATCAACTCATATGCCGTTATGGTGTGCCAGATAAGATCATTACTGATAATGGATCTAACTTGAACAACAAGATGATGAAGGAACTGTGTAGTGAGTTCAAGATCGCGCATCACAATTCTTCTCCTTACAGACCCAAGATGAATGGGGTTGTTGAATCTCCTAATAAGAACATCAAGAAGATTATCTAGAAGATGGTTGTCACGTATAAGGATTGGCATGAGATGTTGCCGTTTGCTTTACATGGATATCGTACGTCTGTCCGCACTTCAACAGGGGCAACCCCTTTCTCTATTGTTTATGGCATGGAGGTTGTACTCCCAGTAGAGGTGGAGATCCCATCAATGAGAGTCTTGATGGAAGCCAAGTTGACTGATGCTGAATGGGTTCAGAGTCGTTATGACCAGCTGAACTTGATTGAAGAAAACAGATTGATTGCCATGTGTCATGGTCAGTTATATCAGCAGAGAATGAAGAAAACTTTTGATAAGAAGGTCAAGCCTCGTGTGTTCCGAGAAGGTGACCTTGTGCTCAAGAAAGTCTTGTCTTTTGCGCCCGATTCCAGGGGCAAGTGGACTCCAAACTATGAAGGTCCATGTGTTGTTAAGAGAGCCTTTTCAGGCGGCGCTTTGATACTTACAACTATGGATGGGGAGGATTTCACTCGTCCTGTGAATTCAGATGCAGTCAAAAAATACTTCACCTAAAAATAAAAACAGAATAGCTCGCTAAGTTGAAAACCCGAAAGGGGCGGCTTAGGCAAAAAAGAGCGTCTCGGTGGATTGAAAACCCGAAAGGGCGGTCCAGGCAAAAGTTAGAGACATAAAAAATATATGTATCCCGCTAGATTGAGTACCTCATCCTGGGGAAATCTAGGAAAAAATTAGGGATTTGGCAAGTAACTGCATCCTGACAAGATTTTGTTCTACAATTATCATCTGTTAGAGATTCTCGTTCATTCGTCATCAACTGAAGCTTCAGATACATCGAATTCGGAATTGGTGGAGAAATGGTCATTATGTTCAATGTAGCCCTTTTCCAATATATATCATCAATCTCAAACTTGTAAAGATCTATGGAGTCTTGCCATGTGCAGACTACCATTCCATCAAATAGATTTGAGCCTTTATCCAATTATTTGCACTCTTATTTGTTTCTATTCAACAAATGTTTTGCATGTTTTAATTGAGAAAATATCATTATTCTAAACAAACAAATTTCTTCATAAATTGTTTTAAAACAAAGTGAACATTCACAGAAACAAAAGGATACTTAAGAGATCCTCAGTGCTCTCCCAAGGGTAGTATGGTCTCCAACAGGGTAAGACATTTGTTCATATTCCTCCAGAATTTTGTTGTGATTTAACCCACCAAGTGGAGTGCTTGTTGAGGTTATTTACCTCTGTTCCCTTCAGCAGAGCAGTAAATCTTTCCTCCTCAGCCGATGTGTCCTCTCTAGAAGATTCAATTTTTGGTGGTTGACCCCCATAATCCCTTTATCCCTCGGATAGATTCCCCAATAGAGTTGCTTAGGTGGCAGATTCTACCAGTGCCCTAAACTCTTTTCTCCAGCCGAGACTGATGATTCATCCCCTACAGAGAGTTTGTTGTCCTCTGGTATCCCTGATCCCCGGCAGATTGGGTACTCTCCGGTGATCCTGGCTTTCTCTCCTGAGATATAGTACCGGGTGGTTGATTTCTGGGCCTGTGTGTGTTAGATATGCCTGTTTGTCAGCATTCGTCAAACATAAATCACGCATATACATGCATAATCTTAACATTCAGATATTCATGTTGCATTCTTTGACATACATCATTGTTTGTTATCTCTTGCTATTTGGCGATACGTATATCCCCTAGTAGATGTATGCATTTGATCTCTCTATATAGAGTCAGCCCCATAGGCAGAAAGCGTTTATCCTTTCTTCCATATTCCCCACTGAGATATATCCTCGTGGGTGATGGTTATTTCTGTTCCCCCCCCCCCCCCCCAACATATGTATTGGGATGGGCTTCCCTATTGAGTTATACCCTCATTAGGACGAGTCTTGATTCAGTATTGCCTCTTTGGTTTGATCATAAATTGGCTCATGTGACTGTTTCCTTTTGATTCCCCGTGGTATAAATGAATAATTGCTCAGTAATTAGTAATCATTCATCTTATCCCGGCGGAACCTGTGGTTTTCTACCCTTATACCGGTAGACGTAAACCCTACTCTCTTTCCCTTTTGCAGAGTTAACCTTGTGTTCATCGTAATCGATGATGGTTACTTTTTCGTGGTTTCCTACCCGATATCCGGTAGGTGTAATCCCCTCTTTGGTGGTTGTCTTCATCCTATATTCGATGTTGATATTCCCTCTTTTGCCTGGATAATTGCCCTAATTATGCGATTTATCCCCAGCGGGTCATCTCTCGTTTACCCTGTTGTTGGTAACGATTATTTCTCTCATGAATTGGTCATCATTATATACCTAGTTTTTGTATCCTAATGTCTTTTCTTTTCGGTCGATATATCCTTTATTAACCCAGTAACCGGTTGTGGATAATCTTCCATGCGAGTATATTATCTACGTTCCGACGGTAATAGATAGTATATCTCATGCACTCTTCGGTCGAAGCCTTTTGTTCTTCCCCAGTTGAGTAAGATTCGTATCCCCTTTGCGGAATCGAATGTCCATCCTATAATCGAGTTTTCTTTTAGCCCTCTGTTGGATGTTGAGTGTCTTGGAATTTTCCCCAATTCACGCCTTGGTTGGTCACCTATTATATGCCCAGTAACCGGTATCCCTGGTGTTCCTTCCTTTTCTGCTCCCTTTTATAACTTTTGTCCCTTGTGGAGTCAAATTTCCTTGAGTTGAAGTATACCTTTTAGGTCTTCCTCATATGTTTTGAAGTTTTGATATCTCTCACCCTTATACCGGTCTTAGATATTCGTTTCTTCCTGAGTATGTCGTATCTCTCACCCTTATACCGGTGTTCATATCAAATATCTAGTTGAGCTTATTACCCAGTAACCGGTAATACCTCATCTCGCTGCTTCCCCAGGAGAGTCTTTTTAGACTTCCCCAGCGAAGTCCCTTAGTGGATTGCTTTTGTCCGGATTCATATTCGAAGTACCCTTTGTGGATAGCTCCGCTGTATTGGCACATTCCCCAATAGATGCATCTTCAAGTCAGCTCGAGTCTTTCCAATGGATCTTTTCCCTTTGGATTTCTACTCCCCAAGTTATGAGTCGTGCCCTGCTCACGCAATTCTTATCCCCATTAGGGTCCTCAAAGTCTCTGTTTCCCTTATGAGTATCCCCCTCATATGGTATTTCACCTTCCTCCTGATCTTTACCTTTATGGATACATATCCCCACAGAGTGTTACCCTTTTGCATACATACATTTGCATCATGAGATCTCTTAGGGACCAAAATTCGTCTCTTTGTTATTATTTAAGCCCATTCTACCTCGTCGAGACGAAGATTTTAACCTTCCCTTCTCCGGCTAGAATGACCTTAAATAGGGGCATCTGTAAGACCCTAAGATCCCTCATTGCATCATAACATTGCATTTGCATAGCCTCAAGGATCTTTAAGCGTTTTGGTTCCCCTTGCCTTTGGGTGGGACTCCTTGTTAGTGGTTTGAGATCACCAAGCATGCTTGAATTGTGTATCATTACTTTTCTCATTTTGGTTACTAACCAAAAGCACAAAAATATGTCACTAACATCTTTTGTTTGTAGCTTGAGCAATCACAAGGTCAAAAGCTTCTAGGAGATCATTGGTACAAAGACATGGTCAAGAAGAAATGATAGCCAACATGGTAATGGTCCCCAAAGCTCTCATCTATCAAATATGTCTCCCTAGCATATGAATTCATCATTTTGATCAAAACAAGTCAGAGGGTTTGAGGTCTTGTTCTTCAGAGAAACCCTAATCATCTGTGCACCATAATGCCTTGCTCATGAAGCAACCTCAGCCCATGGTCAAATAAAATCAAGGAAAGTTCTTTAATTCATAATTTCATACATATTTGAACTTATTTGAGTGTCCTCAATCATCAATTCATCAAGATATGAGTTGTGGACTTGAAAAGTTGATCAGTCAAATCATCTTACTATTTTTGAAATACACTGAGACCTAACTTTTTATGTGTTGGTCAAATGGAGATGGTTCCAAATGAAACAATGTTCTTAAGGACAATATGAACAACTTTCATGTTCATCCAAAATTGATTTGAAGCATGGAAGACCATCTTCCATTCCAATACATTATAGGTCATTTTGACTGAAACCCTAATTTTGGGTCAACTTCCCAAGGACATAACTCACTCATTATTTATGATTTTGAGGTGGGGTCAAATGCATTGGAAAGTTTACGATGTCTAATTCAAATGTTATGTTGAACAAAGTTTCAAAATCTCAAAGGAAATACATGTGAGAATGCAAGACATTATAGGTCCTTTTGGGTCAAAGGCATTAAAAGTCAAAAAAGTCCAACTTCAAGTGCCCATAACTCTTTCATCAAAAATCCAAATGATTCCAAATTTAAGTCCATTTTGATTGTCTTGAAAATATATACAACTTTTATGTTGGAGATTTTTCCATTTGGAGCTTTCATCATTAAAACAGAAAGGCTTGAAAGTTGGCCAATTTTAGAAACCTTGCCTTAACATGTTTTGCACATCACCCTTCAAGCTTTCCAACCATTACTCATAAGCTTGCATTTTGATTTTGGACATGGCATTTTCGAAGGCTTCAATGAAATAGTGCATTTTATGAAAATCATTCCAATTGCCATGCATGATCCATTAACATCCAATCTGCACGTCCAATTCATATTTGGTGGTGTATATCTTGCAATTCCAATAAGAATTGGGCCCTCCATGCGCCTGTACAGGCCCATGCCTGGAGGCCCTCTTCTCCCATGCACACGAGTTTGATGATGCTTGTAGCTCCCTCCATCTATAAATACAATGCCTTGCCCTCTCAATTCTTCAACCTGAAGGCGCCTAAACCTCTGCTGAATTGAATCCCCACCCTCACCCCAAAGGAACTCTCTCTTTTCTCTAAAAATTTCAGATCTAGAATTCAGTTTCCTCGACTGTTTTCTTTGATCTAAAAGTTCCTAGACCTCTTCACCTTGATCCATTTTACTTCTGTTTTAGCAAGGCAAGCGAGGCATCATGCTCAAACCACCAGAACTCAAGCTTGCACTCCAACTGGTAATTTCCTCGATTCTCTTCATCCATGGACCTTTTTGCTTGGATCTAATGTTGGTTGAAGTCCTCTCAATAGAGGCATTTGATTTGTGCTTTCAATTTTGCAAAAACATGAAGTTCATGACGAACACCATCATACTTCCAGCTCTGATTTCTCCATTTATAGAGATCTAGAGTGGAAGTACATGGTATAGGAGTGATGTACATCACTTCCTCTTTCGATTGATGTATAGATCGCCTCATTTGGTGACCATTTGCGTTTCTGCAATTTTTTGAAGTGGCCGGAGAAGACGGTGGCGCTGGCCACCGTTTGGTCTCCAGTTTGAATCTGGACCGTGTGATTCATTTTCCAGATTGAATCCTGATCTTTCTTTGTTATGACTTTTCTTTTACTTCCATGTGCACACATTGACTTGGATCCACCATAGGCGCGCGCTGAGGATCCTTAAATGTGCCACCTCATTTAATGAGGTTGATCCAACGTGCCAAGATTTTTCCCCTTTTCTGAATTTCTTTTATTTTTGTTTAATTCCTTTTATTTCAAAAAATCATATCTATTTCATTTTTTATCCAAAAAATATGGGACCAATTGCATTATTTCCCAAATAAATTCTAGTTTCTATTTCTGATTTTTAATATTTTTTATTTTGTCATTTGATATTTTTTGTGAATTTTCTCTTTTCTGGTCATTTTTAATTCATTTTAAATAGTTTTTGATATTCAAAAAATGCAAAACTATTTTCCTAACCTATTTGAATGATGATGGATCTATGAAAAATTTTCTCATCAATTTTTGAATTGATTTGAGATTTATTTGAGATTTTAGTTCAATTAGGTTATTTTTATTCATTTTTAATTGATTAAAAATAGTTTCTGACTTTTAAAAATGCTGAAATTTTTTGTCAAACTTTGTTTGACCTTGTTGGACTAGGGATAAATCACTTGGACCTTTCAAGGTTGATTTGAAGTGATTTTGAAGTTTGACCTTTCTTTAATATTTTAATTCAAGTTTATTTTTAATATTAAAAAATGCCAAAAATATTTTATTCTTTTCTTAACTCCCAATCTTCATCTCACTTCTGTTTTTGATTGTTTGACCTTGACTTTCAATGTTATTGGTCAACATATGAGGATTGGTACATTGTATTTCATTTAATGCACTTTAATTTTGTCATTTCCATTTCTCTTATTCATCTTCTTCTTCTTCTTCTTTTTCTTTTTGATCAATGAGTTGAAGGTTGAAAAGTTAGCATTGATTAGAAAGATTTAACCTTCCTTGATTCAAATCTAATTCATCTTGATCAATTGATCAAGTGAATGGCTTTGCATTAAGGATAGGTTGTCTTTTAAATCATGCAAAAGGCTTAAACCAATACAAAATCATTTCTCATTTTGTTTTTGGCATGGCAAGTTGTTGGGACTTGGTTCACTAATCAAGACTCCTAACTGTGTTTGTTGCCTACATTATTATTGACCGGCCTCAAATAGTTGTGACTTCTACAAAAGGCCAATTACGATTGCTTAACATAGCGCTAAATTTGCCTTATGGCACACTAACTATTGACAATTAACATTTACTAAATGCAATTTACTTTATGCAATTTACTTTAAGGTAATTTACTATTCTTGCACATATTATCCATTTGTTTTTCCTTTTCTCATTTGAGCACATGTTTATGTTAATGCCATTTGCCTTTTGCTTACTTGAGCACATAGTTGTGTATATATTATTGTGCTTGTGTTTTGTTTTGATTGTTATGGACCAAATGCAAAGAAATGGACTTAGTTTCTAGGACTTTTCCTATGCAAAAGAAATGGAGAATTTGGACTTAGATTCTAGGACTTTCCTTATGCAAAATTGGAGTGAAAGGACCTAAATGATGAAAATGGAATTAGAAGGACCAAATCTCTAAACTCCCTCTTGTCCATTTTTGTTTTACTTCATGGAACTTTTGATGTGTGTGCTTTTGTGCTAGGAGTTTCCATTTGAGCTTAATTGGAGAACCATTGCCATGATCATCTAAAGAGAGAAAGATGCAAAAGTCATTGGAGGATTCTTAGAAGCATTCATTGCTTGTTTGGTTGCTTATACTTTGTGGTTGCTTTATTCCAAAGGATGGGAGCTACAAGGATCATCAATATGATCTCAAGAGAGGAACTCCTAGTGTGGTTTTTGATTTCTTATCCCTCACCTTTTATTTTCCTTTGGACTTAGCCATTCTTCTTCTTCTCTCCACTCTAACCCAAGCCAAAACCTTTTTGTGCAAACATTTGACTATTGTTTTCCAACATTAGAAACCTAAGCCTTATGCTTTTGATTTTTTTAAACTTTCTTTTCATAACACTTATTTTGAATTGAATCTTTTAAGTCAACTTTGACCATTTTGTATATACTTCTAATTGGTAAATATAACCCATTCAAATGTCTTTTGTGGTTCCAATGGCCACTCTCTAAATAAAATTTTTCATAACCTTTAGCTATTAGGTTTGAGTCATCCTTGCGGTAGATATAATACTCACCTATATCCTTAGTGATGGACAATGAGTCTTCCATGCTTATTACAGGGTAAACCCCTCACTAGCATGTTGAAGCTATCCTCACATGGTGGATTTGTGGTTTGGTTGAGTTTTCTCCCTTTGATAACAAAAGACCTTAAGGCTTTTGGACCAATCAATTCACCAACTTCTTTGAGATTTTTACCCCGAACTACGAGGGTTTGGTCCTAATATTGTTATAAGATGGTACATAGGCAATGGGTTTATCTATCCAAACACAAAATGTAAATAACTTGCACATTTTCTTCTCATCTCTTCAATCATATTTGCACAAACAAATTTTTCACAAGACAACAACCTTCACAAGTGTGAAAAGGGCTCCCTAGGAGTACCTAGGATGTTTTGGGTGCCTAACACCTTCCCATTGCATAACCAACCCCCTTACCCAGATCTCTGTTTCTTTTACTACTTTTTGTTAAAACTTTTAGGTTTTTGTTCGCTTTCTAACCATTCCTTTGGATAAATAGAAGTGCGGTGGCGACTTGACTTGTATGATTTACCTTGGATTTAGTCAATATCTCTAATGGTAACGAATACCCCGCTACAGTACCCCTCTTTCATTGGGTTTGTTTTGGGAGAGATCACCAAGCACTTTGTGAATATATCATACTTGTATTTTATCATTTCACTAACCAAAATACCAAAAATATGTCTTTGCATTTGCCTAACTCTTTTGTAGGTAGGGCATGATCTCCATTGATTCATCAAGTTCACATCTAGGGTTTGAGACCCTCATGAACAAAGAGCCCAACCAAGAATTGATTCAAGAATGGTTATGAATATCATATATGAGTCCCAATGATCTCTACATGTTATATTGGTCAAGTTTTCTTCAAGAGTTTGAGGGTGATTTGCCTTGGAAACCCTAGTTTCACTGGGTATCTTGAGTAACTTCTCCAACAAACTATCTCACCAATTGATCAAATTTCTCAAGTTACAATTCAAATTTCATCATCTTATGCATATATTATCTACCATAATTGTGCATTTGTGGACCTCAAGCAATCATTTCATGGGTCTGTGCACGCCCATGCACCCTTGCAACACCATTTGCCAAAATTGGAAAGTGATTTGAAGTGTCGAATTATCAATTGTTTCAGCTATAAATAGAGCTTCAATTGCTCAGAAATTGACACACCTTCGTGCCAGCTTTGATCCCCCATCTCAAACCCTCACTTTGCAAAGGATAAGCCTGAAAAATTTTCTTGAATTTGAGGTTGAATTTCCACAGTTTTGAAATTCAAATCTCCAAGAATCCACAACTTCATAACCATTTAATCCTTCTTTTGCAAGCAAGGGGAGTGAGACCAAGCACGAGCAAGATCAAGATCAGCTGAATCTAGAACTCCATTGAAGGTATTTTCCAGAAATTTTAAACTCTTCAATTCTCTCAAATTCTTGCTCAATTCTATTGATTCTTTGGTTGTCTGAAGTCCTACCAATATAGGCAAGGAGATTGAGTTTCTTTGAGGCTAAATCGAAGCAACTCAGTTGATGTACCTCAAATTTCAACTCCATGTATCTCTCAATATACTTGGAGTTAGAGTGAATTGAGGCCAGATTCGAGCTTAGTGCCATTTTTTCTTTAAGATCATGTCCTTGTTTTTCATTTTGGTGATGGTTGATCGTGGACCAGTCCGGTGAGGTCCACCGGAGAAGATGACCGGAGCTCTGCCTCCGTTTATGCGTTGGCAAGTATCTGAACCACATGATCCATTCCTTTTGTTTTAATCTTGAGCGTTGGTTTTAATTATCACCTGTGCAGCGCTGTTGACTCAAGACCATGTCAAACGCGCGCTAGGGACCATCTGATCCGCAACCTCAATTAATGGGGGAGATCAGATGGTCCACGTATTTTTTATTTTCTGAATTTTCATTTTTATTGCATTATTTTCAATAATTCATATTAAATTCAATATTGATCCAAAAAATATGGGACTTTCAACAAAAAAATTCAAATATTTTTCTCTTTCATTTAAAATTACTTTTTGGATCATTATTAATATTTTTCATGAATTAATTGATTATGCATTTGTTTTTAATTGTTAAAAAATATTTTTAAATGTCCAAAAATTATGAAATTTTTTCTCCAAGGTCCTTTGACCTTGGTTGACCTATTATAAATCTCATGGCCATTTCTTTGGTGTTTTTATGAGATTTTAGGAATTGGACAAACCATACTTAATTTAAATGCATTATTTTAATATTTTTAATTTGAATAAATGCCAAATAAATTTGTTGACCAATTGTGATGACTTTGTTTATGTTTGACTCTTGTTGTTAGGCCTTGGTCTAGGTTGATTTCACTTTGTCAAATTAATATCATTGGATTTAGGGGATTGACAGAATGTACATTCCATCTCCCAAAATGAATGAATGATATTAATTTGGTAAATTTCCTCCTTTGACCAATATGTGATTTCATTCATCCCCCTCCCACTTCATCTCATTCCTCTTATCCATTCATTCATTCCATTTGGCCTATGATATCTCAAAGTCCTAATGCTAGTTGATTGAAAAATTAACATGAATATGGATGACATTAGGCCACACCTTTTGCACATTCTTTTTGTGTGTGGTATGTTTCATGAGCATAGTCCATTATACTATGTCTCTAACATGCATTAACACCAAAATTCAATTGCCCGACCTCAAATAGTTATGACTTCTACATAAGTCCAATTACAATTGCTTAACATAGCGCTAAATTTGTGACATAAAAGGCATAAGCATTCTAGTTAGTGAGATTGTAAGTCTCCTCTCTTTCATGGTATTGTGTGGAAACTTGGCCTTCTTTCCTTCCTTTGGAAGATGTTTTGGTTCAAGGATCCATGCTTGTGATAAGTGGGTTGAGTGTTCTCCAAAGAATGTCTTGAAATGAAAAGCAAAAACAAAACAATACTAACCATTAACCTATTAACTACTAACTTTTAACTTCAAGCCTTTACTTTAATGCAATTTAGCTTTAGCACTCTATTTCATTTGCCATTGTTCATATCATTCTAATTGTTTATGTTAATGCAATTTTCACTTTGTCCATTTGGACCATATTGTGTGATATATTTTGTTTGTGTATACTTTTCTTGTTTGTGTGGTCTTTGACCATTAATGTACATAATAATAACAAAAACCCTAAAAAACTTTTGAGTGGACTGTTGGCTTGATCTTGGACAAATGGACTTAGAATCTAGGCAACCTTCCTGTGCTAATGGACTTGGCCAATGCCAACTTATTGAAGAACCAGGTGCTTACAATTTTAACTTCATCTGATACATCATTCAAGATCTCTCTAAGATTCATCTGCAACATGATCATTGTGAAGATGTTACTTTGAACCCGTGACTTATGGAATTCATCTGTTACATGGGGAATTTTTAAAGAAGATCATGGAATGGATAATCTTGGATGTCGACACCTTTATTTGATGCCTTGCTCTTCAAGATAACATAATTGTGCATTTGTGTGTTGCTTGATTCTAAAAAGTCCAAGGGAATTCTGGGTTTCTATTGACATTTTTGTCTATTAGATTGCTACCCACTTGGTCAGATCTTTTCAACTCTAAACTTTTAATTTTTATACATAGGATAGTCTCTTCATATTCTCCCTATTTATTTAATTTAAAAATATCTCCCTCCATTTTTTTTAAATTTTCTTTGTGCGAACTACTTTTGTTCTAAACTTTGACCACTTTTGCAAAAAAGATAGAAACTTTGGCCTTATGCCATTGGATTTTCAAACTTCTTTTCTTAAATCAAACTTGTGAATAAACTTAACCATATTTGACCTAAACTTTCAAAAGGCCAAAAAGAATTAACTCATTCAAACCATTTTTAGGCCTTTGTGTCTTTTAAACTTAATTTTTGTTAAAAGTAATGCATCCACTTTGAAATTTGTATCACGAACTACGAGGTTTTGATCCCTCATTTTTATGTTGGTATGTAGGCACAAGACTTAAAGTCTTGTCAAACACAAAAATATAATTAATGAATTATTTTCTCATCCCCCCATTCTATTTGTTTGTAAACATCACTTTATACAAAATACATATGCACACAAAAAGGGCTCCCTAGGAGTACCTAGGACACTTTGGGTGTTAACACCTTCCCTCTGTGTAACCAACCCCCTTACCTGTGATCTCTGACTTTTATTAGTTTTTATTTGAAAACTTTTTGGGTTTTGTTCGTACTTTTTCCCTTTTCTCTTGAAAAAAATAAAAGCGTGGTGGCGACTCTTGTTATTTGATCTCTAGCTTGTCAATAGCTTGATGATCATGAATTTCCCGCTACAGTAAGGCACGGGAACATATGGATGTGCCCTATGTCCCGCTCATCCCATTATGGTATTGGCCTGACCTTCTGGCTTCTTCGGGAGGTTAGGATATGATTTCTTCACTCCAATTGAGGCGTTGGCGGCGCACAACAACTTTCCTTTCCTGACCTGGCTCTCAATTCATTCCCCCACAGAAACAACCTCGGTGAAAGTTGGGAAGCTGGATCCTACCATTTTCTCCATGTATTGGGCATGAAGAGTCCCCATAAACATATCAATTAATTCTTTATCAATGAGAGGAGGTTGGACACGAGTTGAAAGCTCTCTCCACTGTTGTGCGTACTCCTTTAATTACTCGTTGTTACGTTGAGTCATGTCTTGCAGCTGGGTGGGATTGGGCGCTAGATCAGTGTTGTATTAATAATTCCTAAGAAAGGATTCTGCGAGATCTCTTCATGATTGGACTTGTCTCCTCTCTAGCTGCATGTACCATTCTAAGGATGCCCCACTGAGGCTATCTTAGAAGTAATGAATCAAGAGTTGATCATTGCTGATGTGGGCTGCCATCTTGCGACAGTAAGCTCTGAGGTGAGTTCTAGGGAAGCTAATCCCTTTGTACTTGTCAAAATCTGGGACTTTGAGTTTTGGTGGAATCACCAGGCCTGGCACCAGGCATATATCGACATCATCTAAACCGGGAGCAGCGTGAACCTCCAAGGACTTGAATTTCTCCTCCAAAGCACGGAGTCTTTCGACAGGTGGGTCTAGGAGGCCTCCAACAACAGGTTTGGTGGGTTGTGGCATGAAGAAAGCATCATACTGATCTTCATCACCCAGCACGAATCCATGTCGAGCAGATGCATCAGAATGTTCAGGGGGGTCCACATTGACCATTAGGATAGGAATATGGATAGGTCCTCCCTTAGGATGAGCAAGACTACCATCGAGGTTAGTTACTCCAGGGATGCTAAGCCATGGTGATCCAAACTGAGCAGCAATTTTTCTGGATTCAGCATTAGTTTCAGCATCTTTTTCCTTTTGGGCTAAGAGCAACATAGTTTCAAGAAAACGATCCATCTTTGCCTGCATATAGTCAATGTCTGTTCTCATTGAAACTTGCTTTGCCTTAAGTTTTTCGAGTGTCATCTTGTAGTTGCATCGTGTCTCGTACCGGTGTCGAGTAGTCAGCGTTACTGAACAAAGGGTAGAATATGTTGTAAGTTTTCGTTTTTGGTTTATGAAAATGATATGCAATTCATGTTGATGATATGCAAATGCATGAAATTTTATCATGTTTTTTCGCAAAGGAATACAAATACTCATGATCATTCACATGTCGTGTACGTCAGGATAATAGGAAGAAGCATAGGTTTTTCTGATTACTAAAAATCCCAAAGGTAGGTTCCAAAGTTGTGTTTTCAAGGAAAGAGCTTAGAATCACGAATCGTGTTCAAAACTTCCTCACAATAGTGGGCTGGCCATATCATGATGAGAGTCTTGAACTGATCTAATATGATTGGGATCTTCGTATTGTTCGAACAAGGTGTAGACCCTTCGGTTCAATACTACACAATCGCCAATCATGAAAACAGACCTCAGGTTTAAGGCGAGGTTCCTATATTCACATATCGTATTTAAAACATCCCCACAATAATGGTCTAGCCATATTGTGATGGAAATTCCAAACAGATCTACTCTAGGTGGAGTCTTATTATTGTTCCAACGAGGTGTATACCCCTCGGTTCAATACTACACTACTCCAGGTTCTAAGTTCTTCTCAAAGCTCGGGTACGAAGCTTATCTCGCAGCATACATCAAGCCCCAAATCACAGTATCAAAACAAATCACATACAACATAAGTAACATTATAAGATATAGAGAAACAATATGGAAGAAAGGAATATCATTCATAGCAAATCGGACTAGATTAGGTTTGACTCTCTCTTGCTAGGACCTGGGTCCCCAGCAGAGTCGCCATCTGTCGCATCTCGAAAAATACGATCCCTCGCAATGGTCGCGGGAAAAATTTGTTCGAACAGAGTCGCCACCGAACTTTATTTATTCTAATGAAGGAATAGGAAAAAATCGATAAAACCTTTTAAAAATAGAATAATGGTCGTCGCAACCATATACGGGTTCGGGAGTCGATTATGCAAGGGGAAGGTATTAGCACCCCTCACGTCCATTGTACTCAACGGGAACCTTTTAGGCTAATTTGAAATTTGAATGTTAGCTTATGTTGTTTGTTTTCTTCAAGTGAATAAAACATCGATAATAGAGATGGATGGAGACCTCAGAAGGGGGAAAAAGGAGGTTTTTTTATTAGTGTGTTCGCGAAGATCTAGCAATCTCGTGCCTACGTATCCTTATCGTGCAATAAGGAAGATATAGAATTTGTAGTTCGGGAAACTATGTTTAGGTTTAATATGTTTGGTATTTTTTAGAAGAACGACAAAAGATTGAGCAATGTGGTGCACACCAATCATTCAATTATTTCGAGGAACATCAAGGCGAATGCCTTCTACTCCCTTTTCGTTCAAATTATTATTAAAGACTTGTTTGCAGAAATCGAGTATGCACGGTAGTGAGGCGTGCGCCTCCCACTTGCTTATTCAAGAAATAATGAGGCGTGTGGCACCTATTCCTTTATCCAAACTTATTTAACGTGTTTTAATCGAAAGTCAATAATTCGAGCAATATGGCGAGCGCCAATCATTCAAATACTCGAGAGATGGTGAGGCGAACGCCTCCCATTATTCTTCATCCGAAGTTTAAATTGTAAACAAATATTTAGAAATTATATTAATTTGGAAGAAATGATTTGAATATTGATTCGAAAAATAGTTTGATGTTATACGCTTAAGGTTTTAATTGAGTGACAAGTATTTGATCAATATGGCGAGCGCAAATCATTCAAATACTCGAGAGATGGTGAGGCGAACGCCTCCCATTCTTTAGAAATTATATTTGATTTGGAAAAGTAATTTCAGTTTGTACTATTAAGTTTTTATCGGATGACAAGAATTCGAGCAATATGGCGTGCGTCAATCGTTCGAGTATTTGAGAAATAGTGAAGAGAACGCTTATTATATTCCTTTTCATCCAAAGTTTTAAATTATAAAAAAAATGAAGTTTTTAGAATTGTATTAATTTGAAAATGATTAGAACTTATACGTTCAAAGTTTTAATTGAGTGACAAGTATTTGAGAAATATGGCGTACGCCAATCGTTCAGTTATTTGAGAAACAATGAGGCGAACGTCTCCCATTCCCTTTTCATATGAAGTTTAATTACAAAATTAAGAGATTAAACTATTACCAAACATATCCTATAAATTCGTGAATGAAACATCAAATTTAATAACCAATTAATTTCAATTGAAATTATTTAGCTATTAAATTATTTTTATTTATTAACACTTAAACATGATCTTAAATTCCAATTAATTTCTATAGAATATTTGTGCATGTAAAATAGTAAACATTTACATTAAAAACTAGAGACAACCTAATGATACACCTTGAACTTATATAAAGAACAAAAACACCTCATTATGCATGCATTAAAAAATTACAATAATCTTAGACCGGTTTGAGTCCAACTTTGCCTTGCATAGATATTAAGGCAAATTAATTCTATAATGAATAACAAATAATAACAGTAACACGTGAAGACTAAAGAGAGAAGAAAAGTGAACATGTATTTTCATTATCACACCATAATCCAATATTGAATCATACTAACTTAACATGCAAAAACCGTCATTGCAAATGCGGTAAAGAAACCAGTGCATCCACATCAGAATATACAGACCAAACGGAAGTCGTGAATGGAAATGGAATAAATTGAATGCTACGCAGAAATTGAATCGCTACTTAATGTGGAAAAAGTTCAAAACAGAATTCATTCTATGATGTTTACATCAATTGATCTTATAATATAAAGGAAATTAAAAACAAACCCAGTAAATGAATAAATAAAGTAGTTAAATAAGAAGGTTGGCCTAAAATTGAAACACGACAAGAATCATGGATTTAGGATTTTTACCAAAGCAACATTGTAGATGTTACAAGCTATCGGGCTCTTTGATTCGTAGGTAACAACCTTCATTAGAGAAGAATCTCCATGAAACTTCTAAGCTTCCGTATGGTGCTGTTTATCTTCGTTGAAATAGAAACGAAGCTCCACTGAATGAAGAGGCTGGAGAACAAAGTGACGTTGCCGAAGCGGGTAGATCGCAAGTTTCGCGTGCTCTTTGATGGAGGACGGAGTTAACTTCAATGGTAATAATCACGGCGGTGAAAATTGGATCTTGAGGTTGAAGGAGGAATCGCGGCAAAAATGATGGGAGTGTGGCACGGTGTCGGGGTTGTTACGACAGTGTTGATGAGTTGTGAAGGAGAAGGATGGCGCGGCTGATGGAAGCGGAGAGAAGGTGACGAAGAAGATCCACCGTCTTCTTTCACTTTTTCTTTTTTATTTCGCTTTTTTCTTTTTGTTTCTTCAGCGACCGAGAGTATTTAAGTGGGTGATGAGAGATTCCTTTTGTGAGGTGTAAGACCCCAATTTTGACCCTAAGATCCCTCATGACATCATAACATTGCATTTGCATTTGCCTCAAGGATCTTTAGCATCTTGGTTACCTTTGCCTTTGGATGGGACTCCTTGTGATTGGTTTGAGATCACCAAGCATGCTTGAATTATATATCATTGTTTCTCTTATTTTTGTTTACTAACCAAAAAGCAAAAAATGTGTCACTAACATCTTTTGTTTGAAGCTTGAGTATCATCCAAGACACTTTGTGGATTCTATTCGGGTGATCAGTCAATGACGTGGGTTACTTCCAACATGTTCCAATGGGGTCTATTCATCATTCAAACACTAATCTTGAAGGAGCAAAAATCTGTCTCTGAGCTGTCATGCTCGCTAGGCAAGTAGCATGGTTCGCTTGGTGAAAGGAACTGTCATGCTCGCTAAGCGAGCAGATCCATCGCTAGGCGAAGCGCGCGCATTTTGGATAATAACAGAAAATTTTGGGCTTGATTCTGAGCCCACCAAGTCACCAATATTAGGCTATAAATACCAGAGCTTCATTTGAGAAAAAGAGACTGGAGACTATTACAAACCCTGGGAGAAGTAGAGGAAGGGAAACCTACGAACTAATCTGCAGCAACCTCCAAACAGCTCTGAAAAGTTCACTCTGACTCACACACTTCACCTCCATCTCACGCAAACCCTGACATTGCCTAGCAAACCCAGCCGTGCCTTTCGAGTTTTATCGACCTCTCCAGTTAGGTTTGCCCTTATCCCCATTACCATATGCTTTTAATTTGAATACTCTGAATGTGTGAGGTATCGTTCAGGTTTTGCCCACGGGTTTAGATATGCATGAATGTGTAAACAATACCTTGAATGTTTTGATCACTTAATTTCTGAGATGGATGCCATAGGGTTTGGAGTCCCTAAAATCGTACTGTTATCAATGGGAAATCCAGAACACGCAGTCGCTCGCTAGCACCTTCGCTAGGCGAGCCTGCAGTGAAGCTTTGCTAAGCTTTCGCTAGGTGATGTAGCCGCGATCGCGACAGTAGTTGTTTTTTTTCCTGTTTGCTCTAACCTGTTTTGTGTTTGTCATGGCATTGTTTTCTCCTAATTCTGTCATATTACTCTAACCTGTTTGTTGAGTGTTTGTGAGGGCTCACATACTCTTGCAGGGATAGCTTGCTTGATATTCCACTTTATCTGTGGGATACCACCTGGAGGTTTATTCTGATTACCTGTACTGACTCGCTTTCTTTGATGATGTTTAGCTTGGAAGCGTCTTTGGGTTTCTTATTTATCTAATTGCTGTTACTTCGGATCTTTATCTGTATGGTAGATCTCTCGATCCCTTTTTTCCCCGCATGTTACCGATTTCTTAGGTTTCGTATAGCCTCTTGTGGCATGTCATTTAAGGTAGCGCGGTTCCTTCATCTAGGACTGCCTTTTTGCATGAGCATCCCTAAACACAAACCAACTCATTGATTTTTCTTCTCCTAGGAACACGTTTACTCCTTCTACTACAGGCGAGTAAGTCTCTAAAGGTCGAGCATCCTGTAGATTGCGTAGTAACGTCATTCAACCCTTACCCTGTAGTTAGTCGAACTACGTCTTGCTCTGATTCTCATTCCAGATGAGATACGTAGGCATAAGATGCGATGTCTTACCGAGCACACTCCACTTTAACCCCTAGGTAGCCGAGCTACGAAGACTCTGATTCTCAGATTCAGATGAGATACGTATGCATTGGATGCGACATCCGTGCGAGTCATTTTCTTTTGACCCTTCTTTTAGTAAGTAATACATTAGATAAACATACACGCTTTTCTCATCCCGTCAATCATGTTTGCACAAATAATTTTTTCACAAAAACAACAACCTTTGCAACAATTGTGAAAAGGGCTCCCTAGGAGTACCTAGGATGTTTTGGGTGCCTAATACCTTCCCATCGCATAACCAACCCCCTTACCCAGATCTCTGACATTTTTACTAGTTTTTGATTCGATAAAACTTTTAGGTTTTTGTTCGCTTTCTAACCATTCCTTGGGATAAATAGAAGTGCGGTGGTGACTCGACTTGTATGATTTACCTTGGATTTAGTCAATATCTCTAATGGTAACGAATACCCCGCTACAGAAAAGTGGCGACTCCATTGGGGAAAAATCCTAGCGGGTTTTGCCTACTTTTCATATTTGTTGTATTGTATTGTAGAACATGTTTGGTAGGTTTAAACCCTAGTACACTCCCTTTGGGTGGTTCTTAACCTAAACTCCATGCTCGTGACTTGAAACAAACCCTTGATTCATGGTTGATCCGTTCAGGTATCCTTAATATCAATGGAACTTGGGTGTTAATAAGGTGTAAACCATAATCCACCAAAATGGATGGTTGATATTAAGGATAACATGATCCATCCCATGACCTTTGTTTGGTGTGCTTTGCTTGATCCTTGAGTGTGATTGTTGCATTCATGCATTCATGCACCCATTTGCATTCACTTCATCAAAATAATGAGAAAATTTTCAAAGGAACTTAAGAGGTCTATTTGCAAAATTTTCAGACATGGAAAGACAAAGAAGGAATACAAAGAAGTACAGTTTCAGACAACCAGACTTGAAAGAGCTAAGGAATTTGACATCCTATGTATTAGATCCCTTGGGTTTCAAAGCTCATTTCGGGAAGCTTCTTCCTCTTTTGACCACTCAGGTGGATGAAGGATTGATGAGTGTATTGGTGCAGTTTTACGATCCTTTGTACCGTTGCTTCACGTTTCCGGATTTTCAGCTTTTGCCTACACTTGAGGAGTATGCTTATCTTGTGGGTATACCTGTTCTGGATCAGTTGCCGTTCAGTGGCTTGGAGAGTATTCCTACTTCTCAAGAGATATCTGACATGTTACACATAGATGAATCTCTGGTTGGTGCTCATATGACTACCAAAGGTGGAATTCAAGGTTTCCCTTCTGAGTTCCTCATTGCTCAAGCTACTATATATGGGAAGGCCATGAGTGAGGATACCTTTGAAGCCATATTTGTACTTCTCATCTATGGATTGGTATTGTTCCCCAACATCGACAAGTTTGTGGATATGAACGCTATTAGGATTTTCTCTACTCTTAATCCCGTTCCGACTCTGTTGGGCGATACCTACTTCTCTTTGCATATGAGGAATGCAAAGGGTGGTGGCGCCATTGTGTGTTGTTTGCCTCTATTGTATAAGTGGTTTATTTCTCACTTACCTCAGACGGTCGCTTTCAAGGAGAACAAGGAATATCTACGGTGGTCCACGAGACTTATGTCTCTCACTAATGATGATATCTCTTGGTATAACTGTGTGTATGATGGTGTGCAGATTATTGACTCTTGTGGCGAATTCTCCAATGTACCTCTTCTTGGTACATGTGGTGGGATTAACTACAATCCTGTTTTGGCACGTCGGCAGCTTGGGTTCCCCCTAAAGGATAAACCCAATAACATTCTGTTAGAGGGTGTATTCTTTCAGGATGGTAAAGATCCCCAAGGCTTGAAAGCTAGGATGGTCCGCGCTTGGCGCAAGATTCATAGGAAAGGAAGGAAAGAGTTGGGTCCTAAGAATTGCATTGCTTTGGAGCCTTACACTGTTTGGGTTAGGAAGAGGGCGTCTGAGTATCTCATGGCTTACGAGTATCCGAGACCTACATCTATGATTATGGCTGGACCTTCAACCCTTCCTAATCAAGGAGTAGAGGAGTTGTGAGACGAAGACCGTTCACATGCCTGGATCCGTGAACGTGAAGAATTGCTTCAGCAAGTTAAGGAGAAGGATGCGTTGATTGAGTTTCTTGAGCATCAGGTTATTGATGACCCTGATAATGCATGGACTTCTCTACTTCCTCAGTCTTCTAAGTTCTGGAAGAGGAAGTATGATCGACTCGCCAAAGAGAAGGCCGATATGGAGGCAGCCTACGAGAAGGAGGTGAAGAGGCTTCGCGCATCTTATCTTCCTGTGTCCCGAGCTTTAGATGATTGTTTCTAGGGATCCATATGACGATTATTTTCCTTTTCTCTTGTGTATGATTGACAATGCTGCACTTCTTTTCCCTGATATTATTTGATGAGATATTTCCATATGTGATAAAATGCTTAATATTTCCAAAATTTGCAAATAAAACTCTAAAGTTCCTTTGAAATAAAAAACAAATCATATGCACAAGCATTGCATGCATCATATGCATAAGCAGGTTTTGTTTCCGGTCCCTTGCCCTGTGGTCTAACTCTGTGTCCTTCATTTATTTCGAAGACAAGCTGACTCACCGGTACTACACTAGAGCCAATATTTCAAGACCATGGATTCACGAGGCAGGCGCCGTGACATCCACCCTACACCAGAATTTGAAATTTGTGAAAAACAAGAAGCTGGTGGTGGTAGGGGGAGAAAGGGCTCTCCTAGTTAGCCATTTGTCTTCCTTCTCTTATATAGATGCTGAGGTTGAAGTTGGAACTCCTTTCCAAGCGTTATCTATTGCTGAGCCTATCGAGAAAATAACTCCTTCATTTGCTTCCTACAAAGATGCAAAGTTGGCCGTTGAGCGTGGTGCAACCACTAGTTTAGGAAAAATGATTGAGTTAGAAGACAACGAGTCCCGGGCTGGCATAGGTTTTTCTTCTGGAACTTTCAACAAGCAAGGGCTATTCAGGAGTGGAGGTTTCATCCACACTGGTCTAGATGAGGAGGCTGTTGCCGTCTTAGAAGAAGATACAAAGGATTCTGGCAACTTCATCATCCCTGGAGGGGTCTGCAACAATTGGGTCGCTGTGGATATTCCAACAGTTGTCCATAAGTCAACGTAATAATCACTTTGTTTGAAAACCCTTCTCCCGCGCCAAAGGGAGGAGTGATGACATTGTTGGCGCATAAGTATAATGATATTTTCATTCAATAAATTCATGTTAAATGTTTGTTTTTCCAATTATTTTCCCTTTTTGCTTTTTGCATGAAATTGGTGATCACATAAAACCCTAAAAATAAGAATAAAATCAATCTTTTCATCTGCATAATGATTTGCTTTGTGTGAATTCTAAAATCTCTTTTATATCCAAAATCATTATGAGGTTGATCAAACCCATTGAACATAATGACCCAACACCATCTCCCAATTTTGAATTCCCTGTATTTGAGGCAGAAGAAGATGATGTTGAAGAGATTCTTGACGAGATTACCCGTCTACTTGAGCATGAAGAGAAAATCATTCAGCCGCATCTTGAAAATCTGGAAACAGTCAACTTGGGGTCTGAAGATTGTGTGCGAGAGGTAAAGATTGGGGCACTTCTGGAAGAATCTGTTAAGAATGGGTTGATTAAGTTGCTACGAGAATATGTTGACGTCTTTGCCTGGTCATATGAAGACATGCCTGGTCTAGATACTGATATTGTGCAACATTTCCTACCTTTAAAGCCTGAGTGTGTGCCTGTGAAGCAGAAACTCAGAAGAACTCATCCTGATATGGCAGTGAAGATCAAAGAGGAAGTTCAGAAGCAAATTGATGCGGGGTTTCTGGTGACTTCTACATATCCTCAATGGGTGGCCAATATTGTGCCCGTGCCTAAGAAAGATGGAAAAGTCTGGATGTGTGTGGACTATAGAGACTTGAATAAAGCTAGTCCGAAAGATGATTTCCCTCTACCACATATTGATATGTTGGTAGACAATACAGCTAAATTCAATGTCTTCTCATTCATGGACGGATTTTCCGGATACAATCAGATTAAAATGGCACCCGAGGATATGGAGAAAACAACATTCATCACACCTTAGGGAACATTCTATTATTGAGTGATTCCCTTCGGTTTGAAGAACACCAGAGCCACGTATCAACGAGCTATGACTACCTTGTTCCATGACATGATGCATAAAGAGATTGAGGTGTACGTTGACGATATGATCGCTAAGTCAAGACTGGAGGCTGTACTCCCAATAGAGGTGGAGATCCCCTCAATGAGAGTCCTGATGGAGGCCAAGTTGACTGATGCTGAATGGGTTCAGAGTCATTATGACCAACTAAACTTGATTGAAGAGAAGAGATTGACTGCCATGTGCCATGGTCAGTTATATCAGCAGAGAATGAAGAAAGCTTTTGATAAGAAGGTCAAGCCTCGTGTGTTCCAAGAAGGTGACCTTGTGCTCAAGAAAGTCTTGTCTTTCGCGCCCGATTCCAGGGGCAAGTGGACTCCACACTATGAGGGTCCGTATGTTGTTAAGAGAGTCTTTTCAGGCGGTGATTTGATACTTACAACTATGGATGGGGAGGATTTCACTCGTCCTGTGAATTCAGATGCAGTCAAGAAATACTTCGCCTAAAAAAATAAAAACTGAATAGCTCGCTAAGTTGAAAACCCGAAAGGGCGGCTTAGGCAAAAATGAGCGTCTTGGTGGATTGAAAACCCGAAAGGGCGATCCAGGCAAAAGTTAGAGACACAAAAAATATATAATAATGATATATGTATCCCGCTAGATTGAGTACCTCATCCTGGGGCAATCTAGGCAAAAATTAGGGATTTGGCAAGTAACTGCATCCTGACAAGACTTTGTTCTACAACTGTCGTCCGTCAGAGATCCTTGCTCATTATCAGCCAAAGCTTAAAATACATCGGATTCAGAATTGGTGGAGAAATGGTCATTATGTTCGATGTATCCCTTTTCCAATATATATCACCAATTTCAAATTTGTAAAGATCTATGGAGTCTTGCCATTCGCAGACTACCCTTCTATCAAATAAATTTGAGCCTTTTATCCAATTATTGGCACTCTTATCTGTTTCTATTCAACAAATGTTTTGCATGTTTTGATTAAGAAAATATCATTGTTTTAAACAATCAAATTTTTCATAATTTGTTTTTAAACAAAGTGAACATTCACAATGACGAAAGGATACTTAGGAGATCCTCAGTGCTCTCCCAAGGGTGGTACGATCCCCAACAGGGTAAGATTTTTGTCCATATTCCTGACATGACTGTATCTCCTCCCTCCGGAACCCCTTGTGGTTTATCCTACCAAGTGGATTGCTTGTTGAGAGTCACCTCTCTTCCCTTCAGCAGAGTAGCAATCTTTCTTCCTCAACAGCTTGGATCTCCTTGGGCCAGAGCGGTATTTGGTGGTTGATCCCGAAAAATCCTTTATATCCTCGGATAGATTCCCCAGTAGAGTTGTTGGTGTGATGGACCTTGTCTGTGATAACTCTCGTCCCCAGCTGGAATGATTGATGATTCATCCCCTGCAGAGTTCTTTACTTTCTGGTATCTCTGATCCCCAGCAGATTGGATACTCTCCGGTGAACTTGGCTTTCTCTCTTGAAATGTAGTACCGGGTGGTTGATTCCTGGACCTGGTTGTGTTAGATATGTCTGTTTGTCAGCATACATCATACATAAACCACGCATATACATGCATAATTATAACATTCAGATATTCATGTTGCATTCTTTGCCATATATCGTTGTTTGTTGTCTTCTGCTATTTGGTGATATATTTCCCCAAGCAGATGTGTGTGTCTGATCTCTCCATATAGAGTCAGCTCCATAGGCAGAAAGCGTCTATCCTTTCTTCCATATTCCCCACCGGGTTATATCCTCGTGGATGTTGATTGTTTCTGTTCCTTCCCAACACATATATTGGGATGGTTTCCCCCATTGAGTTATATCCTCACCGGGACAAGTCTTGATTTGGTGTGTCTATCTAGTTTGATCCTAGATCGGTCTCTTGAGACTCTTTTCCTGTCTCCCTGTGGTAAATGAATAATTGCTCAATAATTAGTAATTACTATCCCCGGCGGAGTCTGTGGTTTTTTACCCTTATGCCGGTAGTTATAAACCCTATTTTTATCCCCTAGCAGAGTTAACCTTTTATTCATCATAATTGGTGACGGTTACTTTTCTGTGGTTTTCTACCCAGTATCTGGTAGATGTAATCCCCTCTTTGGAGGTTATCTTCATCCAATATTCGGTGATGATATCCCCTCATCTGCTTGGATAATTGCCCTGATTACACAATTTATCCCCAGCGGGTCATCTCTCGTCTACCTTGTTGTTGTTGGTGACGATTGTTCTCTCCTGAATTGGTCATCATTATATATCTAGTTTCGGTATCCCGATGCCTTTTCTTTTCGGTCGATTTATCCTTTATTAACCCAGTAACCGGTTGTGGATAATCGCCCATGCGAGTATATTATCTACGTTCTGAGGGTAATAGATAGTATATCTCATGCACTCTTGGGTCTGAAGCCTTTTGTCCTTCCCCAGTTGAGTAAGATTCGTATCCCCTTTGTGGAGTCGAATATCCATCCTGTAATCGAGTTTGCTTTTAGCCCTCTTTTGGATGATGAGTGTTTTGGGAATATTCCCCAATTCACGCTTTGGTTGGTCACCTATTATATGCCCAGTAACCGGTATCCCTGGTGTTCCTTCCTTTCTGCTCCCTATTATGACTTTTTTGTCCCCTGTGGAGTCAGAGTCCCTGAGTTGAAATATACCTTTTAGGTCTTCCTCATATGTTTTGAAGTTTTGATATCTCTTACCCTTATATCGGTCTTAGATATTCATTCTTCCTGAGCATGTTGTATCTCTCACCCTCATACCTGGCGTTCAGATCACATGTCTCGTTGAGCTTATTACCCAGTAACCGGTAATACCTCATCTCGCTGCCTCCCCAGGAGAGTCTTTTTTAGACATCCCCAGCAAAGTCCCTTAGTGGATTTTTTTCATCCGGATTTTATCCGAAGTATCCGTTGTGGATAGTTTTTGCTGTATTGGCATATTCCCCAATACACGCATCTTCGAGTCAGCTCGAGTCTTTCCATTGGATCTTTTCCCTTTGGAATTCTGCTCCCCAAGCTTTGAGTCGTGACCTGCTCGCGCATTTTTATCCCTTTTCTATCCCTAGGAGAGTCCCCAAGTTTTTGTCCCATTGAATGTGGATTATTGGTGTCTCCTGATTTTCTTTGCTTTTGTGGACACATATCTCCACAGAGTGTTACCATTTTTCATACCTACATTTGCATCATGAGGTCTCTTAAGGACCAAAATTCGTCTCTTTGTTATTATTTAAGCCCATTCTACCCCGTCGAGACGAAGATTTTAACCTTCACTTCTCCGGCTAGAATGACCTTAAATAGGGGCATCTGTAAGACCCCAATTTTGACCCTAAGATTCCTCATGACATCATAACATTGCATTTGCATTTGCCTCAAGGATCTTTAGCATCTTGGTTCCCTTTGCCTTTGGGTGGGACTCCTTGTGATTGGTTTGAGATCACCAAGCATGCTTAAATTATATATCATTGTTTCTCTTATTTTTGTTTACTAACCAAAAAGCACGAAAATGTGTCACTAACATCTTTTGTTTGAAGCTTGAGTATCATCCAAGACACTTTGTGGTTTCTATTCGGGTGATCAGTCAATGACGTGGGTTACTTCCAACATGTTCCAATGGGGTCTATTCATCATTCAAACACTAATCTTGAAGGAGCAAAAATCTAGGCGAGTAGCATGGTTCGCTTAGCGAAAGGAATTGTCATGCTCACTAAGCGAGCAGATCCTTCGCTAGGCGAAGCGCGCGCATTTTGGAAAATAACAAAAAAAATTGGGCTTGATTTTGAGCCCACCAAGTCACCAATATTAGCCTATAAATACCAGAGCTTCATTTGAGAAAAAGAGACTGGAGACTATTACAAACCCTGGGAGAAGAAGAGGAAGGGAAACCTACGAACTAATCAGCAGCAACCTCCAAACAGCTATGAAAAGTTCACTCTGACTCACACACTTCACCTCCATCTCACGCAAACCCTGACATTGCCTAGCAAACCCAGTCGTGCCTTTCGAGTTTTATCGACCTCTCCAGTCAGGTTTGCCCTTATCCCCATTACCCTATGCTTTTAATTTGAATACTCTGAATGTGTGAGGTATCGTTCAGTTTTTGCCCACGGGTTTAGATATGCATGAATGTGTAAACAATACCTTGAATGTTTTGATCACTTAATTTCTGAGATGGATGCCATAGGGTTTGGAGTCCCTAAAATCGTATTGTTATCAATGGGAAATCCATAACCCGCAGGCGCTCGCTAGCACCTTCGCTAGGCGACCCTGTAGCAAGGCTTCGCTAAGCTTTCGCTAGGCGATGTAGCCGCGATCGCGACAGTAATTGTTTTTTTCCCTGTTTGCTCTAACCTGTTTTGTGTTTGTCATGGCATTGTTTTCTCCTAATTCCGTCATATTACTCTAACCTGTTTGTTGAGTGTTTGTGAGGGCTCACATACTCTTGCAGGGATAGCTTGCTTGATATTCCACTTTATCTGTGGGATACCACCTGGAGGTTTATTCCGATTACCTGTACTGACTCGCTTTCTTTGATGATGTTTAGCTTGGAAGCGTCTTTGGGTTTCTTATTTATCTAATTGCTGTTACTTCGGATCTTTATCCGTACGGTAGATCTCTCGATCCCTTTTCTTTTCCGGCATGTTACCGATTTCTTAGGTTTCGTATAGCCTCTCGTGGCATGTCATTTAAGGTAGCACGGTTCCTTCATCTAGGACTGCCTTTTTGCATGAGCATCCCTAAACACAAACCAACTCATTGATTTTTCTTCTCCTAGGAACACGTTTACTCCTTCTACTACAAGCGAGTAAGTCTCCAAAGGTCGAGCATCCGGTAGATTGCGTAGTAACGTCGTTCAACCCTTACCCCGTAGTTAGTCGAACTACGTCTTGCTCTGATTCTCATTCTAGATGAGATACGTAGGCATAAGATGCGATGTATTACCGAGCACACTCCTCTTTAACCCCTAGGTAGCCGAGCTACGAAGACTCTGATTCTCAGATTCAGATGAGATACGTATGCAGTGGATGCGACATTCGTGCGAGTCATTTTCTTTTGACCCTTCTTTTAGTAAGTAATACATTAGATAAACATACACGTTTTTCTCATCCCTTCAATCATGTTTGCACAAATACTTTTTTCAAAAAAACAACAACCTTTGCAACAATTGTGAAAAGAGCTCCCTAGGAGTACCTAGGATGTTTTGGGTGCCTAATACCTTCCCATCGCATAACCAACCCCCTTACCCAGATCTCTGACATTTTTACTAGTTTTTGATTCGATAAAACTTTTAGGTTTTTGTTCGCTTTCTAACCATTCCTTTGGATAAATAGAAGTGCGGTGGTGACTCGACTTGTATGATTTACCTTGGATTTAGTCAATATCTCTAATGGTAACGAATACCCCGCTACATGAGGTGGTCAGCTTCTTCTCTTTTTTTGTTTTGTTTTTTCTTATGAGAGAGAACTCATGGAAGTGTGTGAAGAGTTGGGATGGTTTGAGTTTTTATGGTGGTGCCTAAGAGATTTGGAAAAAATCCTCTCTACTTACAGCTGGCTACAGCTGTCCCAATCCAAGGGAATCTCAAATTTTGTTTTTCTTTGCACACAAAACCTATCCATTCCATTTGACGTGTGTCCCTCAATCAATGAAGGAAATCCAATTTTCTATATTATATTTTTTAATTCTTTATTTATTGTTTGATGAAATGGTAGCCACATGGATCACTAATATGGACCCTCGATTAATCTCAATTTAATGATTGGGATTATATTAAAGAAACACAAATTATAACCGACTTTTAAAAACCTAAAATGCCCTTTCTAAATGTTTTAACTGATTTAAATGGGATTAAATCAATTAAATCCAATTAAATTCACAACTTTCTAAATAAATATGATAAAAGAACAAAATTAAAATGACTCAAAATGAATAAAAGTCGGGCAAAAATTTGCTTGAAAAAATAAATCGGACGCACTAAAATGATCAGCACGAAATAAACTTATTGAAAAAATACAGCGTTCCCTTAAATTTTGAACCAACGTTTCACCAGGTAAAAGGCTAAGACGAATTAAAATGCAGCTGAAAAAATCGTCGAAAAATATAACAAGCACACCAGATTAAACTACGTGAATCGTAGATTAATAATACTGACGTTTGCAAGCTTGATTTCGAAACTTTTTACCGGCTGATTTTGCACGTACTTGAAGAAATGATTTAACCGATTTTATTGTATTTTCAGTAATTTATTCCGACCGATATTTTTTAAGCATTATCCATTATAAAATGCATGTTATGTTGTACAACTAATGCAAATTGAAATAAAAACTAAATTTACGAAAATTTTAAAATGCCCGGACAAAATTGGGGTATGACAAAAAGCATACATCATCCTAAGCTCCAAGGCTCTCTTATTCACCCAACTAGTGTAAGGTTCTAAAGCTACACAATTGCACGGTCTAAGCTAAGCTCTTCCCTTCTTATGGACATTATGTGAAGCACGCACCATCCTACCCTTCATGTTTTAGGGATCTTTACCCTCTTGATAGAACAAACCTTCTAACTGAACATTATTAGGTTTATCTTTCAAGGGGAACCCAAGTTGACGACGAGCCAAAGCAGGGTTGTAGTTGATTCCTCCTTGTGTACTAATGAGAGGCACATTAGAGAATTCACCATAACTATCAATAATCTTCAAACCATTAAATACAGGATCATACCAAGTAATATAATCATTAGTGAGAGACATAAGTCTCTGGGACCACCGTAGACAATGTTGGTTCTCTAAGAAAACTGGTGTATGAGGCAAGGTATCCAAGACCAAGCTCCTAAAGCATACCACAAACAAAAATAAGAGGGGATTGGCCTATCTCAATCAAATTTATGTTGATTCATCTGACACAAGGTCATTGATGAATCAACTAGCTAATGATCCATGAGAAGCCATTGGCCAAGAGATGATTGGGGAATAAATAAGATGAAGATGGAGAGAGGAAATGAAAGGGATCCCAAATTGGTAAAGGAATGAACCTCACTTAATAAATACCATTCATTCATCCTGAAGGATAAAGTTTAAACTTCATCAACCTCCTAAATCCAATGGTATTGACCAAGTCAAGGTCCAATTCAACCAAGACCAAGGCCAGACAGAAGTAAAGTCAACACCAAGTCAATACAAAAGTTCAACAAAGCATTAAATCAATTTAAACAAGATTTAAACATTTTAGAATGAAGAAAAATAAGTTTTCAAACATCAAAAACCTAAAACCCCTTCAAAACACCAAAGAAATGGCTCAGGGATTTATCATAGGTCAAGCAAGGTCAAAGGACCATCAACTAATTTTTTGGGATTTATCAAAAGTCAGAAGTAATTAAAAACTAATTAAAACAAGTTAAAAATCACAAAATTCACCAAAAATTCAAACTTAATCCAAAAATTAATTTTAAATCAAAAATTGGAAGAGCAAAATATTTGAGAACTTGGTGTTGGTCCCCTCATTTTTGGATCAAAAATGAATTTTTGAAGAAAAAGCTATTTAAAAATCATTTTATAAAAATAGAATAAATACAGAAAAATGAGGCCCATCAGATCTCCCTCATTAATTGAGGTGGCAAATCTGATGCTCAGAAACACGTTTTCCATCACGTGTCTCAGTCAACGCATCATATAAGTGGTAATCACAATCAAGGTCCAAATTAGAAGATGGGAATGAGATCCAAGGGTGAGGGACTTGCTACAACGCCACTGGAGCCCTAGCTCCGGTCATCTTCTCCGGTGAAGGTCGTCGGACTAGCAGGATCAAACATTTCCAAAAATTGATGGATCATACATCATTTTAAAGAGAAAATTTTAAGGATCACAGATATCACCTCCATTTTTCAATCTCTAACTCTATAATCAAAAAAGTGAAGATGAAGATCGAGGTGTTCAACCTGAGTTGCTTCAAATCATGTCCAAAAAAACTCAGTCACATTGCCTACATTGGTAGGACTTCATCCATTACAAAATTGAGTTCAGATCTAGAGTATTGAGGGAGAATCAAAGAGATGAAGTTTGACGAAATTCACCTTCTATGACCAACTTTCTCTTCCTCTTGCTTGCAGAGGTTCAATGGAATGGCAAAGGGATTGAATCCTTGTAGTTTTTGTTCACAAACTGGAGTTTAACAAAAACTTTATTTCAAGAGAAATCTTCAAGGAATAATCTATTATGAGGTTATGGAATTGGTTAGCAAAGCTGGGGTAGGGTTCTCCTTTGATTCTGAGCCAATGTTACTTGATTTATAGGTCAGGCAATTGATGTTCACACCCTTCCAAATTTGAATGAAAATTGAGTAATCTTGGTGCATGGATGCATGGGTGCATATTCAAGCCCAAACAATGATTGGAATCCACTCGTATTCATTCCAAAATGTTTTGAAGTCATCAGACAAGGCCATGCAAAGTTGTACAATGTTCGGAGTTCAAAACTTGACAAAACAAGACATGGAAATACCTCATGCACAAGTCCCTAATTTCTCATCCAAATTGTGTGATCTTAGACTTTTGTGAAATCTCTCATCATTAGGAATAACTTTGATGTTGGGACGTTTTCAATTTGAAGCTTGGAAAATGGAGAAAGTTGGCCTTGAATTTGGAGGTATCAAACATAGTTAGAAATTTTTCTAAGTTAAAAGTCAAATGAACCCTCTCTCCATCTTGAATAACTTTTGATATGAGCTCCAAATGAACTTGAATCCTTCTACAAAGTGGCATCACTTTCAACTCTATTAAATTGTATCACAAATTTGGCACCATTTGGAGTTTGGATGATGGAGTTATGGAATTTAGAAGTTGAGGAAATTTGCTTGTTCAATGATGAAGACCAAAATGGACCTATAATGTTTCCTCATGGTACATAACCTTGCAAGTAGAATATGATCTTTCTCAAATAAAAAAAGTTGAAGAAGACATATTGAAATTAATTATGAAACTTGGATTATCTTTACATCATAAAAATTGAGGAAGTTATGGTTCATGGAAGTGGACCTTCTATCTAGGGCACAAACAAAATGACCTATAATCTTTCCCCATAAAAAATAACTTTCCAAGAAAAATTATCTCTTATGGTCAACCTGAAAGATGTTTGGAATGACATAAAGAGTAACTTTTCTATTGGAATCATTTTTATATGACGAAAGTTATAGGAGATAGGGTCTAGGAAACTCTAGATTTGACCAGTTGACTTTTTTGGTCAACTTCCTTCAACCAACTTGCAAACTTGAAGTTACTTTGCTCTTAGGGGATAATGGAGGATAATATATGCTTATGATGATGTAAAATTAAGTATCCCTTGATATCTTTGACCAACTATTGAAGAAACTTGTTGAGGAAGGCACTCAAGATACCTAGATGAATTAGGGCTTCCTTGACAAACAAGCTTCAAACTCTTGATGAACTCTTGATCAAAATGACAAATAAAGAACATGGGGATCCATATATGATGTTTATAACCAAATGTACCTTTTCTTGCTTAATATCTTGCATTGAGGGTCTCAAATCCAAGTTGTGATCTCGGTGAGGCACATATGGACACACACACTACCTATAAAAGAAACAAAGCCATACTAGCCATATTTTTGTATTTTGGTTAGTAAACAAAGAAAATAAAGTATGATACAATAATAAATTCTTGGTGATCTCTCCCAATGAAAACCCAATGAATGATAGGTGAGGAGAATACCAAGTGTGATCCTAATGCCAATGCAAAGCTATGAGATGGCATGAGGGATCTTAGGGGTCAAAATTGGGGTCTTACATTGGTATAAAAAAGCAGTTGATTCAGTAACACAAGCTGCAATAAGAGCTCGATGTCATTATGTTAATAAAAAATGGCTCTGAGGTATGTTAACGAATTGGTATACTACAGAAATGATACTTGGTAAGTTCAGTGACTTGAGAACGGAGTAAAAGACATGGAAACTGAACTCTCTTCCAAAAAGAGATGTCGCTTTGTTAAAGACACAATTATCTCATTTTGAAACATATCTAGGTGGTATTAAATATATGATAGGGTTACCAAATATTGTAATAATCGTTGATCAGTGTAAGACCCCAATTATGACCCTAAGATCCCTCATGTTATCTCTTCAAATGCATTAGCTTTTGTGATCACACCTTGGCATCCTCCTTATCCCTCATTCATTGGGTTTGCATTGGGAGAGATCACCAAGCACATTTGATTGTATTATACTTTATTTTTCATTATTTACTAACCAAAATACAAAAAATATGTCAATGTTGTAAGAACAAGATTGTGTGTCTATAATTCATCTCTAAGGTTTTGATGATAACAAAGGATGAAACAAATTGGTACCCTAACAAATTTATCTAAGTGTGCAGGACTCTAATAAAAAAAGGATCTGATAGGCAAACATCTAACAATCATGTATGTCCAGAATGACAACTTAGAATATATTAAAACAAAGGTTCTAACTCTGAAGAAAAGAAAGCGCATAGAGTCTGACGGAGAGAAGACTCAGACACTCTGAATCTGAAGAGTTGCACTCAACGGATCTGATGATTTTACACTCTGAATTCAATCTACTTTCAGCAACTATCTGAAGATACACGCCGAACAAGAACATCTGAACTCCGTGTTCTCCGATTCAAGAACAACTACTTAGCTACAAAGTTTTCTACTTTTGGTATGAATCTATTTTTGGAAGAGTTTAAACGTGCTCCAAGTTGCTATGTAAAGGACAACGAGATTAATGACATTAAAAGTCCATCATTGCCAAGATATCCATGAATTCCTTAGCTAACAGTCTCTTTATCAAATATCTATATAAAGGAATAATCATCTTCTTACAAGATAACGAAGCATACACGAGAATACTGCAAACAAAATTCATAATCTCTTTTATTCTTGTTCAATTTTGTTCACACGAGTTGTTACTCTATGTGTGAAATATTTCAGTCCTTATATTGTGTAACTACTGCTTACTTAGAAGCACTAAACACATAATTGTATTTTCAATATTTGTTGAATATTTCCTCAAGTGACTTGTGAAGTCTATAAACTTGAGAGGACTAAGAGATCTTTGTCATCTTATACGCTCTTTGTTGTAATCTTTTAAGATTATTTTTCGTGTGTGTTTTATTTGAAAATAGTTTCTATTATCTGTGGAAACAATTCAACCCCCCCCCCCCTTTCTGGTTTTTCTCTACCTTCAAATGTATAGTTTGTTACTTTTGTAGGTAGTGTGAGTGTTCACCCATGCTCCATCAAGCTCATATCTAGGGTTTGAGACACTCAATTCAAGGATACTAATCAAGTGATGGTTCACAATGCCTCTAGACATCAATTATGGATTCCCATGATCTTCACATATCATTTCGATCAAGAATTCATGAAGAGTTTGAAGTTTGTTTGTCTTGGAAACCCTAATTCATCTAGGTAGCTTGTGTGACTTTCTCAGCAAGTTTCTTTAACATTTGATCAAATATTTCAAGGGATACTTCATATTACATCATCGTATGCATATATGATCCTCCATGATTCCCAAAGATCAAGAGAACTTCAAGTTTGCAAGATGGTTCATGGTGGTTGACCAGAGAAAGTCAACTAGTCAAAACTGGGGTTCCCTATACCCTATCTCCTACAGTTTTTATCATATGAAAATGATTCTAAGAGAAAATTTACTCTTTATGACATTCCAAACAACTTTCATGTTGAGGTTAAGTTCTAGCTTTTACTGGAAAGTCATTTTTTATGGTGAAAGATTATAGGTCACTTTGTCAGAACCCTAGTTAGGAGGTCAACTTCCAAGGACCATAAATTGTTCAATTTTTATGAGATGAAAGCCATTCAAGATTCATGATAAAATTTAAGATGTCCTATCCAACTTTTATTATTGGAAGAAGTTCAAATTCAACTTGCAAATGCATGTGCCAAGAGGAAACATTATAGTTCATTTTGGGCCACTACCATTGAACAAGTGATTTTCGTCAACTTCTAAAATGCATAAATCCTTCATGCCAAATCCAAATTATGTCAAATTTGTGACGAAATTGAAGAGGGTTAGAAAGATCTACAACTTTGATAAAGGAAATGTTTCCATTTGAAGCCCATAACAAACCTTATTCAAGGTGGAATAAGTGAACATTTGACTTGGTACTTAGAAAATTTTCAAATATGTTTGATTTTCCAAACTTCCACCTCAAAATTAATCATGATCCAAGCTTCAAATGGAAAAGTGTTCAACATGAAAGTTGTTCCTCTTGATCCTACCTTTCCAAAAAGTCCAAGATCATCTCATTTGGATAAGAATTGGAGGACTTGCGCATGGGTTCTTTTCAAAGGTTCATTTGGATGATATTCACATACACATTTCAATCTCCAATTGTAGCACCTCAAATTTGCACCTACCTTTTGTACATACATTCTCACATTAGGTCATAACATTTAACATAGTCCACTGCATAGCATTGCATTGTCCTTTGCCCCAAGTGCAAGATCATCAGTCAAATTAGGTCAAACTGGTCAGGAGATCAGTCAGTCAAGCAAGCAAGTACAATTTCCAAGGAGGCAAGGCCCTAGGGTTGGTCCAACATGTTCACATGACCTAGGGGTCCTTTTGAAGTGATTTGGTCAAGGTTTGATTGCTCAGAAGTCATCAGTCAGTGTTCAGTCCACCAGAAACCCTAGAAAGTCAACTGTTGGTCAACTGGGCATTTAATCAGTGATTGGATGGTGGGGATTGGTTTGAGAGGTCTCATTCATGTCCATATAGGCTTCATATAACATGTCAAACATCATCATGGAAGAATTTGAAGTCAAACCAGAAATTTCCAAAAATAGAAAGTTGACCTGTAATTGGAATTTGCCAAAAATGGAAAGTCTTGATCCTCAAAATTACATCATGATACAAGCTTCAAATGAATTTTTGCCCAACATGAAAGTTGAAGATCTTGCTCTCACCTTTCCAAAAAGTCCAAGAACACTCATTTATCACTTATGGTTGGCAAGTTATGATCAAATCATTCTCAAAAAAATTTGAACTTCAAAGTGGCATATCTTCCAAACCATTTGGCCAAATTGGGTGGGGTTTTTTGTTACAAGTCATATTTGATGCCCTCTTTCCAAATTTGTCATCACAATTCATCAAAAGTTTACCAATCAAAATGGCCATTTTCAAAGTAGCATGAATTAAATTAAGTGAAGTGAAAAATTGGACTTTCAAAATAAGTATTTCCAACACTTTGTGCCAATTGGAATTGTCTTGAAATCACATTTAGAGGTTGTCCAAAGCCCAATTTCGTGCACATCCTTGCACCCCTTGCAATTTATGTTGATTTTTAGCAATTGGTCAAAACACACATAATTAAGCCATTTCCAATTACACTTCAATTGATCATGATTAACAGATGTTAAACAGGGTATATATTCTTCATTTCCATTCTGAAAAGCC
Organism: Lathyrus oleraceus; assembly: GCF_024323335.1. Taxonomy (NCBI): domain Eukaryota; kingdom Viridiplantae; phylum Streptophyta; class Magnoliopsida; order Fabales; family Fabaceae; genus Lathyrus; species Lathyrus oleraceus. Next base: position 119,054,661 of record NC_066581.1, on the reverse strand, counting down.
CTAGCCACACTCTCACAAAACAGAAAAAACTCTCTTGCTCTCAAAACTCACTTTTGCTCCATTTGAATTTTCTCTGAAAAATCTCAAAGGACTCGAGCTTGGTTGGTTTGTTTCATCACTTGCCATCATTTCTGAGCATTTTTCAAGCAGCAACACACAACTGTAAACCATTTTCCAGCTTTGCTACATCAAAGCTCCATCCATGGCAGTCTTCGATTTGAGCTATTTCCAACATTGCTGAGCCAAAACCTTTCACTCAATCATCATTTGGAACACGTTGGAGCACCTGTTTCTGCTTTCTATAGCCAAACAACAACTGCATCACAACTGTGCTTCAGATTTGGTAAGAAATCAAACTTAACCATTCCCAAAATTATGACATGCTTTGTATAGATCTCTCCTTGCTGATCATTTTAAACTTTAAATCGATGAAATTGGTTAAGTATGTTGAAAGTTATGTTGAATTGAAACTTGATGTGTGGATATGTTTTTGCATGATTCTTCCTGTGTAGCACGATTTGATAGAAATTAAGGTTGGATTGTGCTTGTGCATGTTAAAACGAGTTGATTCGTGCACTTAATTCCCATTTCTGGAAATTTTGTTCATCACCATTGATGAACATGAGCACTGTAGCGAAAACCCTAGCCATTGCCCAGATTTTTTTTTCATGTGGATCGTGTTTTGTTTTGTTCTGTGCATGAAGTCACTATTGCATTAGCCCATGACCAATCAGAATGCTTCATTCCCTTAAGTGAAACGCTGCGTTTCACTTAAGGGACGAGTTATTTACGAAAATGCCACGCCCGGATTTATTAAATAGTTTAATCACTTTAATTCTAAATTTTTATTTCTTTTTGTGACCAATCTTCAAAAAATCATAGAGCACTCATTATTTATCCAAACTTCATGGGATTTTTTGCAAAATACTCCTCTTGATCTCTAGTTTTTTATCATGATTTTTCCAGATTTTTTGCATGTATGGATTTTAAATTGTGCTAGGGTTTTGTTCATGTGTCCATTTTTTGTATACTTTGCCAAATCAATTGTGAAATGATGATACCTTATCCAATGACTCTCAAATTATTTGTGCTTAAACTAGACACATTCATGGTGATTTTGGTGTAGAGTTTGTGAATTTATCTTTGCTGGTTTATGAGTTATGATTTTTTGAATTAGGGTGTGACAATTTGTGTCACACCATTGATGTCCAACTTCATGATTTTGATTACCTTGTCTAATGAACTCTAAATGGTCTGATTTTTTGCATGAGCATGCTTATGGATGCTGAGAATGTGTATGAATTTTTCTGGAATTTTGGAAAGCAGTTTCTATTTGATTGATAATTTCTCCCATGTTTGTCCAAAATGTTGACTTTTGTGACACTTGATGCCATTTGTTTTGTGAAATTCTCATACATTATTGGATGGACATGAAATTTGACATGTGATTAGTAGACATCTTAAGGTTTATCATGGTTTTAATCCCATTCATTTCTCATATGTTGTAACTGATTTATGATTTATTGAAGTTGGTGCATGTTTGGTTGACTTCTTTGAGCATGTTTGAACTTGCCTTGCCTTCCTGATTTTCATTTCCCTACTTCCCATGATCCAATTGAGCTGAAATTTGGTGTGCTTATCATGTTATGGATGATGTTTGATCATGAATTATTTGAGAATTTTTGGAATTGTTTGTGATTGGATTTGAGTTGCATATTTCTGTTGACTCCTTTGAGCTTCCATATGCCATGCCTTGACCTAATTTGTTGATGAAATCATAATGGTGAATGATATGAACATGGAACCACTTGAGTTTGCTTCTTGATTGTTTGAAAATGATTTTGATTGGATTCCACTTGCTGTTTTGACTTTCTCATCCCTTTTGACCCTAGGCTTGTCCTAGTGGTCTTGTTGCTCATGTTTGAGTTCATTTTTTCAGGTTAAGAAGCAATTGCCCAAAGAAACTTATACAAGTTGAATGAGTTTGATTTGATTATCATGACTAACTTGTTTGTTTTGTAGGTTGTTTGGCTCACATGCTTTGAGCCTTGTGCATTGCACATTTAACTGATTGTGTTGACTGTTGATTTCTATCTCATTTTGATTTAACTTTGAATGGAATACTGATGTTGTCTGACTGGTTTCAGGTACCTTTAGTTGCTTATAGTTCTTTAAGAACTTTGCTTTGCTTTGCTTAAGAGCAATTTGCATTGAGGTATAACTTTCTTTACTTCATGTAGTCTGGAAGACCTGGCCTGTTACTTGGCCAGGCACCTGTCTGAAGCCCTCCTTAAGAGGCAATGTTTTTGACTGTTTACTTTTGTCCTTGCACTTATTCAAAGACCTCCTAAGTGAAGAGGCAATTGGCAGAACCCAAGGGATGTGCAATCCATCCCCTGCTATTCTGTGTGTCATCTGCTTTGCTCACACCACTGTGTTGATGCATTGCAGATACAAACCCAAGATCTTGTACAATTGTACAGATGAGTCAGTTTCAAATGTGTAGAAGGGTTCCTCCTTTCTGAACCCATACATTCTTGTCTTAAGCTCTCCCAGGCCAGGGATAAGAGCTGTGAAGTCTTATCTTCACTCACCTTTCATCTGCTTCACCTTAGCCCCTCAATGGCAAGGTTAAGAGCTAACACTACCCAATTCCAGTGGTTTGTTTGTTGAGGTTGATATGACCCCTCCACTAAAACCTAACCTTGTTTGAGCCCATTGCTTGCATATAGTGTGTGTTACTTGTGCTTGTGTGTTTGTTTGACTTGCTTCCTGTGCAAGTTAGGTTTAGTTTGGCTTGCTTCCTGTGCAAGTTAGGTTAGGTGTGGCTTGCTTCCTGTGCAAGTCATGTTTAGGATAGGCTTGCTTCCTGTGCAAGTTAGCTAGAAACCTTAACTTAGGGATGATTTTGCATGATAACATCTAGGCTCGAGTCGTAGTCTCCCTAGTTGTGTCTCCCTCTGTTATCTGGTTAGGCTAGCCCTTTATCCCTCCGTAGGGGAACTACGTCGCCCTGATCCTCATACCAGATGAGGTACGTAGGCAGGAGATGAGCTGATCTCTCCGGGCGCCCTTTTTGTTCTGTTTGTGTGAGTTTGTTTCTCCTTTTCTGGTTGGAGTCCGATGTAAGTCCAGCGATTGGCAGTTGGTTTCCTGTGTGGGTTTGTTTTGGTTCGGATGCTGATGTAAGTCCAGTGATTGGCATTCAGGCTCCACGTTTGCCTTTACCAGTGTTTGTTTGTGTGCGTGTCAGCCGAGCTACGAATGCTCTGATTCTCCTTCGTCCAAAGGAGATACGTATGCATAGGATGCGACATCCTAGCGAGCATGCGTCGTTTCCCTAGTCCGAACTACTTAGACTCTGATGTCTATGCTAGATAGACTAAGTAGGCCCAGGATGCGATATCCTGCCGAGTCAGTCTTGTTTGTTTTCTTGTGTCTCTTTCAGCCAGTGTGTGTGTGTGTGTGAGCAGTGTTTTAGCAACCATTGTCCTTTCTATTGTGCGTGGATCCCGTCGAGTACGACGGATGCGTAGGGGTGCTAATACCTTCCCTTCGCATAACCGACTCCCGATCCCATTCTCTTTGGTCGTGAGACCATGCTTTTTCCAGGTTTACTCTGAGCGTTTCCTTTCCCTCATTTGGGATAAATAACGCACGGTGGCGGCTCTGTTGTTCTTGTTTTCCCGTCGATTTTTTCGCGTAATGCGACACCAATGCATGATCACATGACATGATTTCAGCATTGCACATGAGTGATTTTAGACCTGATAGCATCATTTTATGGGCCTATCACAGGCCCATGGAAACATGCAAGTGAATTGCTATTTTTGGCCAATTTTGGTAGTGTGTGAAAATCAAATGCCTTACCTATAAATAAGACCCTCATGGCTCAGAATTAAACACCTCTTGCCCAAGCTTTGAACCTGCAATCCAAACCCTCACCTTTAAAGGATAATCTTGAAGGTTTTCATTTGAAAATCGAGCGTCAAATCTCTTTCTGCTTTGAGATTGAAACTCCAAGAGTCCAAGCTTTTCCTTGATCCAATTCAACTCCTACAAGCTTTTGAGGTCAAGTCAAGGCCAATTGGAAGCAAGATCAAGCAAGTTTGAAGCTCACTCGAAGGTGATTTTCTAGAATTTTCATATCTTCAATTCTCTCTCAATTCTTCACTATTCTTTATGATTTTTGGTTGGCTGAAGTCCTACCAATGTAGGCAACAAGATTGAGTTGCTTTGAGGTTAAATCGAAGTAACTCAGTTCATGATCCTCAAAACTCAAATCCCTGTATCTTTTTATATACTTGGAATTGGAGAAAATTGAGGCTAGATTCGTGGCCCTGAGCATTTTCTCTTTGAAATAGTGTCCTTGTTTTTCATTTACCATTAAGATGAAGTTGCTCCAATGTGATGGAGGTCACCGGAGAAGATGACCGGAGCCCTAACTCTGGTGGTGTGTTGTCACACTTCCTGGCCATCTGATCATGTTTGGAGGTTCTAATCTAGACCATTGCTTCTGATTACCATACATACATTGCATTGACCAAGGTCCACCATGGAACACGCGCGTGTGGCCATCAAATTTGTCACCTCAATTAATGAGGGAGATTTGATGGCCTTTGTTTTTTCTATTTTTATTTTAATTTCTGATTTTATGTTTAATCATTTTATTTTGTTTAATTCATAATAATTTCATTTTTAATCCAAAAAATATGGGACTTTCACCTAAAATATTTAAATAATTTTCTCTTTCATATTCCAAATTAAAAATATTATTTGGATTAATTTTTATATTTTTCATGAATTAAATGTTTTTGTGCATATTTTTAGTTGTTTAAAAATACTTCTTACTTTTCAAAAATCATGAAATTTTTTGTGTAAGGTCCTTTGACCTTGTTTGACCTAGGATAAATCTCTTTGCCATTTATTTGGTGTTTTAAAAAGATTTTAGGTTTTGACCAAATTAAAAGGTATTTTAATTTATTTTTTAAATTAATTTTTAATTGATTAAATGTGTAAAAATTATGTTGAGCCATTTTTATGGTCTTGTGATGTTTGACTATTTGTTTGGGCCTTGGTCAAGGTTGATTTGACTTTTGTTGGATTAAAACCATTGGATTTAGGGGATTGATGAAATGTATATTTCATCTCCCAAAATGAATGAATGGTTTTAATTTGATAAAACATCTCCCATGACCAATTTGTGTTTCTATCTTCCCCTCCCTCTTCATCTTCATCCCTATTCATTCTCATCCCTTCATTTGACCAATGAAATGTCTAATGTCTTAAGGCTAATTGGTTCATCAACAATCTTGTGCCAGATGAACCAATACAAGTATGACTAAGATAGGTCCATCCCTCTTGATCTTTCCTTTTAGTGTGTGGTATGTTTTAGGAGTTTGGTTCATTAATCCAAATCTCTAACATGCATTAACACCTAAATTTTAACTACATGGCCTCGTATAGTTATGACTTTTACATAAGTCTAATTACGATTTCTTAACATAGAGCTAAATTTGACCCTAATGGCATAACGTTTCTAGTAAGTGAGATTGTAAATCTCCCATTCTTCATGGTATTTTGTGGAAACTTGACCTTTTTTCCTTTCATGAGAGCTAGTGGCATACTTATTGAATTATCCAAGTTGGATCCCTTCTCATGGAAGATGTCTTCGTTTAAGGATTCATACTTGTGAATGGATGGTTGAGTGTTCCCCAAAGAATTACTTAATCAATTAAAAAACACCACTAACACTTGACTAACCATTGACTAACATTTGACTAACTCTTGTTAATATTGCTTTACTTTTAAGTCGTTTACTTTATGCAATTTAAATTTCAGTCATTTATCATTCATTTCCATTTACATTCCATTTAACTTGTTTATGTTTATGTCATTTTCACTTTTATCATTTGAGCCACATCTTGTGATTTTATATATTGTTTGTGTGTTTTGATTTTGTTTGTGGTCTTAGGACCTTAAAACATTGAATTCCAAGAAAAAACCTAAAAAACATTTGGTGGACTGTTGATCTTGATTTAAGCTTTTGGACTTAGGATAAGGCAACATTTCCTGTGCAAAAAGGACTTGGCCAATGCCAACATTTTGAAACCAAGCTATTATGAACTAAGCCTTCACCTGATGCAAGCCTTGGACTCTATTTGAATTCATCTGCTACTTTGTCTTTGTTCTAATTGTTATTTTGATCTTGTCTCTAATGCTTTGTTCTGATTTGATCAAGGGATATTGTAAGACCCTAATTTTGACCCTAAGATCCCTCATGGCATCATATCATTTGCACAAGAGCATTGCCTCAAGGATCATAGCATGTTTGGTTCCTTAACCCTAGGGTTGAGACTTGTGTGAGTGATTTGAGACCATCAAGCATACTTGTATTGTATATTATTGATTTTCTTATTTTTTTTATTACTAACCAAAAGCACAAAAATATGTCACTAACTCTTTTTGTTTTGAAGCTCAAGTAATCATGTGCTCCCATGCTCCTAGAAGGCTCCTAAGCTCAATGTAGTGGCTAGATGAAGATGAGAACAAGCATGACAATGATCCACAAAGCTCCTAATCATCATATATTTCTCCCAAGTATCTCAATTTGCCAAATGGATCAAGATAACCCAAAGGGCTTGAGGATTGTTTCCCAAGGAAACCCTAATTCAACTGTGCTTTGACTGTGCCTTGCCCATGAAGCAACCTCAACCTATGATCAAATTTAATCAAGGGAAGTTATTTCATTCATTATTTTATGCATATATGAGCCTATGTGAGGTTCCTCAATCATTCATTCATCAAGATTGGAAGTTTGGCCTTGAAAAGTTGACTAGTCAAGTCATCTGACTAAGCTGAGCACCATTGAGATATAACTTTTGATGTGTTTATCAAATGAATATAGCCCCAAGAGAAACAATGTTCTTAATAACCATATTAACAACTTTCATGTTCATAAAAAATCCATTTGAAACTTGGAAGGTCATTATTCATTTCAAAACATTATAGGCCATTTTGACTGAAACCCTAATTTTGGGTCAACTTCCCAAGGACCTAACTTCCTTAATTTTTATTATTTTGAGGTTAGACCAATTGCATTAGAAAGATTAAGCTTTCTAATTAAAATGTTATGTTGGAAAAAATTTCATAATCCTAAAATAAATACATGTGATAATACAAAACATTATAGGCCACTTTCGACCTAAGTCATTGAATTTGAAAAATGCCCAACTTCAAATGCCCATAACGTTTTCATGAAAAATCCAAATGATGCAAAATTTGAGTCTAAATTGATCATATTGAAAATACCTACAACGTTTATGTTGGAGGTTTCTTCATTTGAAGCTTTCATCATTGAAACAGATGGGCTTGAAGAGGCTTGCTTTTGGTAAAATTTTCAAAAGGTAACTTAGACATGTTTTATGCCCAAACTTTCACAGCCAGTTTTCACTAATTTCCAAAGGCCAAATGAATTTTTTCTCAACATGACTTTTGTTCCTTATGTCAAGGGCTTTCCAACCATTACTCACGTTACTTTTTTGGACTTTCCATGTGTGAGTTTCGAAGAGTTGTTTCTTTATGTCCATTTTGGCATTTCATGATATAACTTGATGTGCAAGCTTGTGTGGTTCATTATGCACGTCCAATTCATTTCCAGTTGACCTCAGCTTGGTGTATCACCCATCATTGGGCCTTACATGCGCCTGTACAGGCCCATGCAAGGAGAATCCAAATCCCATGCACACGAGGGAACCATGCCTTACAACCCTCTTCAGCTATAAATAGGAGCTCAATCTCCTTCATTTCACAACCAAGTGGAGATCTGAATTGCTGCTGAATTGCAATACCAACCCTCACTAAAGGAATTTTCAGTTTTCTTTCTCTTTTTCAAGCTTAAAATTCAACATCATTAGTTGATTTTCAAAGCTCAATTCCTTAACCTATCATCTCCACCATACTTCCAGAGCAAAAGCAGATCAAGATCTTGAAGAATTCGTGGCATTTGAAGCTTCATTTCAGAGGTAGAACCTCAAACTTTTTTGATCTAGATCTTGCAATTCAATGTGATTTTCTTTGGTTTATGAGGTTTTCTGAAGTCCTCATACTTGAGGCAGGCCAGTGGTGGTCTTAATTGTTCAAATCGTGCTATTCCAGTTGACACACCATGATCTTCCATCTCATGTTTCTCTCTAAATAGGAAGGGTGAGGATGATCCATGGTTACAGTGGTGATGTACATCACCTGAGCTTCATTTTGATGCCCTTACATTTCATTTTTATTACAAATTTTTTTCCTGTGCGTGGTGGCCGGAGATTGTTGGATCACCGGAGAAGAAGGTGTTTTCCACCGCCTGTACCATGTGTGCACCTTCCCAGCCCTTGGATTGTGCTTCCACGTTATAATCTTGACCATCCAATGTGTTTACTTATTTTAATGCAATGTGTTGCGCGCTTCACTTGAGTTCACCATGCATCCGCGCCTCTAAGCCTTTGATCCCTTGCCACGTCAATTAATGAAATGATCTGATGGTTGTTCATTTTTCCTATTATTCCCATTTTCTTTTAATTTCAGTTAATTCCTTTTATTTTAAAAATTCATAAATATTTTATTTGAAGTCACAAAAATATGAGACCAATTCCAAAAAAAATCTTGAAAAATCTAGTTTCATATTTTGATTTTTTATTAATTTTGTGACTTTATTTAATATTTTTTGTGAATTATTTGACTTTTAATAGTTTTAATTCATTTTTAATTACTTTCTGATATTTGAAAAATCAAAAAATATTTTCATAACACCTATGGATCATGATAAGTCAATGAAAAATAGTCTCATCAATTTCTTATTTGATTTGAGATTTATTTGAGATTTTAATTCATATTGTGTTATTTTTTATTGTTTTTAATTGTTTTAAAAGAGTTTCTGATTTCAAAAATTGTTGAGAAAATTTGTCAAAGTTTGTTTGACCATGTTAGACCTATGAGAATTTAATTGGACTTGTTGAAGTTGATTTGAATTAAATTTGAGTTTTGACCATATTTGGTTTATTTTATTTTGCATTTATTTTTAATTCAAAAATTACCAAAAAATTATATTTGACTTGTTGACTTGTAATCTTCATTTCTCTTTTGTTTGGCATTGATTGATGATGACTTGGTTCACATTTGATCAATTGAGTTTGATACTTGAATTCTCTTTCCCTCCATTTCATCTTCATCCCATCCTTTTTATTTTGGCCAATGAGTTAATGTCTTATGGTTGGTCTTGACAAATGAGAGGTTTAACCTTCTTTGATCCAAATCAAACTCAACTTGATCCAAGATCAAGTGAGTCATTTTGTGTCCAAGATATGTTGCTTCTTGGTCAAGCAAAAAACCTAAAGTCCATACTAGGCCCTTCCCCTTTTGTTTTGGCATGGCAAGTTTGTGGAGCTTGGCTTACTAGTCATGATCTCTAACTTGTGTTTATTTGCCTATAGTTTTATTGACCGGCCTCAGATAGGTGTGACTACTACATTAGTCCACTTACGATTGCTTAACATAGCGCTACATTGTTTTATGATAAACTAACATAACCATACTAATTACTAACTTTAAATTTGAGCATTTAATTTCTTGCCCTTTACTTTAATGTAATTTATTTCTTGCTCATGTATTCATATTGCTTTTCATTTTGCTCACTTGAGCACATATTTTATGTTTAATGTCATTTTCCTTTTGCTCATTTGAGCTCATTATTGTATATAAACATATTGTTATCTTGTGTTTGTTTTGTCTTTGTTTTGTGTGAATCCAATGCAAAAAGGAGAAAGGACTTAGAATTAGGACTTACCTATGCTTAAAGGAGTTCAAGAGCAACTAGGCCTCATGCCTTTAGAATGCTAAACTTGTTAAAGCGCAACTAGGCCTCATGCCTTTAGAATGCTAAGTTTCAAAGTTGACTTTAAAGGACTTCTCATCTAAACTTATTATTTGTCCATTCCCCTTATTGTGTTGTGAAATTTTTGATGTTTTCTCTTGTGATAGTAAAGAGGACCATTGTCATGAGTAGCCAAGTTAAGGGAGATAAGCCAAATGGAGATCCTAGGAGCTTGAATCTAAATATTTGTTTGATTGCTTTAGTGTTTGCTAAGTCCAAAGGAAAGGAGCATCTTGAGTCATCTCTATGACTTCAAGAAAAGGAACTCCAAGGGTTTATCTTTCCCTTCTTATCTTTGTTTGCTTTAGGACTAGCCCTTCTCTTCTTCTCCTCACTCTAACCAAGCCAAAATCTTTTCTATCAAACTTTGACATTGTTTCAAATTAGAAACCTAGGCCTTAAGCCTTTGACTTTTCAAACTCTTTTTTTTCATAAATACTCATTGTGAATGAACTTTAATATAACTTTGACTTCATTTTATAAATAAATCTAACTTGTAAATACAACTCACTTCAAGTTATTTTTGTGGTTCCAATGGCCACTTGTAAAACTTTTCAAAAACATTAGTCATAGGTTTGAGTTATCATAGTGGTTGATGTAAATCTCACCTCATCCTTAGTGATTGGATTATAAGTATTCCATACTTATTATAGGGTTAACCCCTCACTAGTATGTTGAAGCTTTCCTCACATGGTGGATTATTCGTTTAGGTTGAGTTTTCTCCCTTTGATAACAAAAGACCTTAAGGATTTTGGTCAAATCAATTCATCAATCTTTGAGATTTTTTACCCCGAACTACGAGGTTTTGATCCTACCTTTGTGATGGTACGTAGGCAATGGGTTCATCCATTCAAACAAAAATTTGTAAATATAATATATTCTCTTCTCATCCCTTCAATCTTTTGCACATATTTTCACAAATACCAACCTACAACACATATTTGCAAAAAGAGGTTCCCTTAGAGTACTAAGGATGTTTTGGGTGCGTAAAACCTTCCCATTTCATAACCAATCCCCTTACCTAGATCTCTGACTTTTTTATTAATTTTTGATTTGATACAACTTCTTACTTGGCTTTTGTTCTCTTTTTAGCCTTTCCTTTGGACAAATAAAAGTGCGTTGGCGACTCGAATTGTATGTTTACTTTTGGTTTAGTCAATAAACCTAAAGATAACGAAAACCCCGCTACAGAAAAGTGGCGACTCTGCTGGGGAGATTCTTCTCTAGTGGGTTTAGCCTACTTTTTTCTTATGTGTGTTGTATGTTTATATTTATTGGTGACATATTTTTGGGCAAATTTGGGATAACTATATTGTTTGTAATGTATGAATTGCTTGATATTAATTGCTTGTATGATTGGTCGTTTCTTGTGAGATGAGTTCTATACCCGAACTCGAGTGCACTTATGATAGGAGAATGGCATAGTCTTGTTGACTTGTGTGGAGTTATTCCTTAACAAGTTGACTTGCAAGCCCATTCACTTGGTGGAGGTCTTGTTGGGATCAATAATGTCACACGAGTAGTCGTGGTTAGGCATTACTCTTTCCAATATAAACCTTAGAAGCCAAGGACCTTAGATACCTAGCCCATCTTGGCCTATTCTAGGACGTAGTGCGAAGGTTGTTCAAGTGTAAGATTTGATACGATTGTTACGCGATACTACACTCATAAGAGTCTCTCTTGAGAATATTTTTGGAATACGAGTAGTCGTTTTATCCGATAATATCTGAAAGATGAGATGATGACTATGGGGACCTTTTAGAACATGATTGTCAGGTTTAACCATAGTACACTCCCATTGGGTGGTTCTTAACCGAGACTCCATGCTCGTGACTTAAAACAAACCCTTGATTCGCGGTTGATCCATTCTCGTACATTCTCAATATCAATGGAACTTGGGTGTTGATAGGGTGTAAACCATAATCCACCAAAATGGATGATTGATATTGACAATGACTAGAGCCATCCCGTGACCTTTGTGTGGTGTGACTTGCTTAATCCTTGAGTGTGATTGTTGCATCCATGCATTCATGCATTCATGCATTCATATGCATCCATATCATCAACAATAAAAGTTTTCAAGGAACTTAAGAGGTCTATTTGCAAATTTTCAGACATGGATAAGCAAAGAAGGAATACGAAGAAGTACAGATTCCGACAACCCGACTTGAAAGAGTTAAGGAGTTTGACATCTTATGTATTAGAGCCTTTGGAGTTCTAAGCTCTCCATGGGAAGCTCGTGGCTATTCTTTCTACTAAAGTGGATGAAGGTCTGATGAGTGTGTTGGTGCAGTTCTACGATTCTCTGTATCGGTGCTTCACTTTTCCGGATTTCCAGCTTTGCCTACACTTGAGGAATATGCTTATCATGTGGGTATACCTATTCTTGACCAGTTGTCGTTCAGTGGCTTGGAGAAGATTTCGTCTTCTCAAGAGATTGCTAACATGCTTCATGTGGATGTATCTGACATTGTTGTTAATATGACTACCAAAGGTGGAATTCAAGGTCTCCCATCTGATTTTCTGTTTGCCAAAGCTACTTTGTTTGGGAAGGCCATGAGTGAGGAAGCTTTTGAAGCCATGTTTGTACTCCTCATCTATGAGCTAGTGTTATTTCCCAACATCGACAATTTTGTGGACGTGAACGCTATTAGGATTTTCTCTTCTCTTAATCTCGTTCCGACTCTGTTGGGTGACATTTATTTTTCTTTGCATATGAGGAATGCAAAAGGTGGTGGATCCATTGTGTGTTGTCTGCCTCTGTTGTACAAGTGATTTATTTCTCACTTGCCTCAGACGCTTGCCTTCAAGGAGAACAAGGGATGTCTACGGTGGTCTGCGAGACTTATGTCTCTCACTAATGATGATATCTCTTGGTATAATCCTGTTTATGATGGCGTTCAGATTATTGATTCTTGTGGTGAGTTCTCCAATGTACCTCTTCTTGGTACGTGTGGGGGAATTAACTACAATCCTGCTTTGGCTCGCCGTCAGCTTGGGTTCCCCTTAAAGGATAAACCTAACAACATTTTATTGGAAGGCTTATTCTTTCAAGAGGATAAAGATCCCCATAACTTGAAGGAAAGGATGGTTCGTGCCTGGCGCAAAGTTCATAGGAAAGGGAGGAATGAGCTTGGTCCGAAGAATTGTGTTGCTTTGGAACCTTACACCGCTTGGGTGAGGAAGAGAGCTCTTGAGTACCGCATGTCGTACGAGTATCCGAGACCTACCCCTATGGTTATGGTTGGGCCTTCAACCCTCCCTAACCAAGGAGTAGAGGAGTTAAGAGATGAGGATCGGTCACGTGCATGGGTTCGTGAGCGTGAGGAACTTCTTCAGTAGCTTAAAGATAAGGATGCAGTGATAGCATTTCTAGAGCATCGGGTTATTGATGAGCCTGATGATGTGGTTACTTCTCTTCTTCCTCACTCATCTAGGTTTTGGAAGAGGAAGTATGATCAGCTCGCCAAGGAGAAGGCTGACATGGAAGCAGCTTATGAGAGAGAGGTGAAGAGGCTTCGTGCAACCTATCTTCCGATCTCGAAGGCTTTGGACGATTATTTCTAGGGCTCTATAGGATGTTCATTCTCCTTTTCTCTTGTATTGTATTTGGTTACCAAAATTGTATTCCTTCTTTGGTGTAAAAAGTCTCCAAATATTATTGCTATGAGTATTCCACATATTGTTTTAAAAGTTAAATATTTTCAAATAGATCTCTATAAAGTTCCTCTAATAAAAAACAAATCATATGCACAAGCATTGCATGCATCATAGGCATAAGCAGGTTTTGTTCCGAGCTCTTGATCAGTGGTCTAACTCTTTGCTCTTCATTTATTTTGAAGACAAGCTAACGCACCGGTATAATACCAGGGCCAATCATCCGAAGATAATGGAGCATCTAGAGCAAGAGAACAGGGACTTAAAGGAAGAGATTGATAGGTCGACTGCCATGATGGAGTCAGTTTTGGCCGTGCAGAGCCAAGCTTCACCGACTCCTGCAACTCCTCCTGCTAGGACTGTCATATCTGAGATAGCAACTTCAACTGTGCCTGCTGCAACATCCCACTTTGCTCCGACTATGCCAGTCGGGTTCCCTTGGGGAATGCCTCCCAATTTCATACCAGAGGGTTTTGCTCCTACTCTCGCCTCTATACCGACATCTAGCTCGGTCCTGTCTGTGCCACCTCCTGTTGTACACACTCTTCCCCGCGTTGAAGACACCATTTATCATTCTGAGCCATCTGAGGGCCCGGATGTATACGAGAAGATGGACGAAATGAAATATCAATTCCTTGAGTTGCGCAAGGAACTGAAGACTTTGAGGGGTAAAGACCTCTTTGGGAAAAGCGTTGTTGAGTTGTGCCTGGTGCCCAACGTGAAGATCCCTATTAAATTTAAAGTGCCTGACTTTAAGAAGTATAAGGGAAATACATGCCCGCTCAGCCATCTTGTGATGTATGCTTGCAAGATGTCAACACAGACTGACAACGACCAACTACTGATTCACTACTTTCAGGATAGCCTGACAGGTGTTGTGCTTTGATGATATATGGGGCTGGAAAGTGCAAGCATTCGCACTTTCAACGACCTAGGCGAGGCCTTCGCTAAGCAGTACAAATATAATATGGATATGGCTCCGGACAGGGACCAATTGAGGGCGATGTCTCAGAAAGAGAATGAGACCTTCAAGGAGTACGCCCAAAGATGGCGAGAATAGGCAGCTCAGATAGTGCAACCCTTGAAAGAGAAGGAGATGACAAAGATCTTCTTGAAGACTTTGAGCTCTTTCTATTATGAAAGAATGATCGCTAGTGCTCCCTCAGACTTCACCGAAATGGTGAATGTGGGGATGAGATTAGAAGAAGGGGTCCGTGAAGGACGGTTATCTCGAGACGACGGTTCCTCAGCAAAGAAGTATGGAGGATTTGCTAGGAAGAAGGAGGGAGAGACTCATGTTGTGTCCTCCCATGTTAAAAGAAGGCCCTCTGTAAGGAGGAAGGATGTGCGTCCAGCCGTCAACCAACACCAGGTGGCTCATATAGCACCTGCTTTTAGAGAAGTTCACCAACAACAACAACAACATCGTCAACAACAACAGGCCTACCAACCTCGCAACAATAATAACACCAGCACCAGCAACTATGAGAGGAAGAGGGTAACTTTTGACCCGATTCCGATGACGTATGCTGAGCTTTATCCTTCCTTGATCGATAGGAAGCTGATAACTCCACGAGATCCTCCTGCTGTACCAACCAACCCTCAATGGTGGTATAAGCCCGAACTTTATTGTGTGTATCATTCCGGTGCTCCCGGACATGATGTGGAGAACTGTTATCCATTGAAGACCAAGGTGCAAGACCTTGTGAGAAGTGGGATATTGTTTTTTGAGGACGTAGGTCCAAATGTAAAGAAGAACCCATTGCCCGAGCATGGGAAAGCAACTGTTAATATGGTTCAGGGATGCCCTGGCAAGTACAAAGTCCTTTATGTGAATGACATAAGGCAATCCTTGGTCGAGATGCATAAGCTGTTGTGTGAACATAGCCACTACGAGCATGACCACAATAGGTGCCAGGTGTGCACTGTCAATGAGAGAGGATGTCGTCAGGTGAGAAGGGACATCCAAGAGATGATAGATCAAGGGATGATTGAGATACTTCATAATCATAATGAGGATGAAGTCGATGTTATCACTCTCGTGTTTAGAATTCCTGAGCCTGTCGTTGTCAAGTATGATGGCAGCAAGAAGAAAGTATCTCCAACTCTTGTGATAAAGCCAGCGGGTCCTGTCCCGTATGTATCAGACAAAGTTGTTCCTTACCGATATAACACAGTCATCCTTGAGGATGGAAAGGAGGTATCATTGCCCTCAACTTCTGTAGTAAGCATTTCAGATGTCAGTGGTGTGACCCGTAGTGGTCGTGTTTTCTCGGCGCAGCCGAAACCCCACGAAGACGTTGTGAAAAAGATTGTTGTTAATCATGCCGGTCCCGTGGGGACTTCTTCTCAAAATAATTATGTTTCTGTTGTTGACCCTGTTGCTGTTAAGAATAATAACACTCCTATCCTGGTTGGCCAGTCTGGCATTTTCAAAGAGGATGGTGATGAGATGCTGGGGCTCATCAAAAGCAGTGAATATATTGTTGTTGATCAACTGCTACAAACTCCATCAAAGATATCTGTTTTATCTTTGTTGATGAATTCTGAGCCACACCACGAAGCTTTGCAGAGGGCGTTGGACGTGGCATACGTGGACCACGATGTCACAATCGAGCAGTTTGATAGCATTGTTGCAAATATAACCGCTTGCAACAACTTGAGCTTCTGTGATGCTGATCTTCCCGAGGAGGGAAAATACCACAATTTGGCCTTACACATATCTATGAACTGTAAAGACGATGCCTTGTCCAATGTGTTGGTGGGCACAGGGTCATCCCTTAATGTGTTGCCAAAATCCACTCTTGCTAAACTTTCATATCAGGAGCCTCCCATGAGGCAGAGTGGAGTGGTGGTGAAGGCGTTTGATGGATCACGTAAAACTGTGATCGGTGAATTAGAACTTCCGATCAAGATTGGACCTAGTGACTTCCAGATCACTTTTTAAGTCATGGACATTCATCGGTCTTATAGTTGTTTGCTTGGTAGACCATGGATTTACGAGGCGGGCACCGTGACATCTACCCTACACCAAAAATTGAAGTTCGTGAAGAACAAGAAGTTGGTGGTGATAGGGGGAGAGAAGGCTGTTAGGGACCAATTAGTACTACTTTTTATATCATTTTATTGGTCCCTTTTACCAAGTTTTGATGCAATTACACACTTTTATTCTCACTATTTTGTATAAATGCAATTAGGTTTAATTTATTTTGTTTTGAATAGTTATTTCACCTTTTTGTTAGTTGTGTAGAATTTTGGGATAAGAAAAGCCTTGGATTGCAACACCACATCTTGAAGGAAGCTTTCCAAACAAGGAAGTTGGAGAAGCAACAGTTCGCGCCGCGAACTGCCTTCGCACCGCGAAGGCTGCGAATCCAGCAAGCTGACTGAGGGTCAAAAGTGCTGTTTTGCAGGAAACGTTTATTGCCATTTTGATGTCTGCCTGGGAATTGCTTTTCTGCTTTAGATGACAATGACCAATTAGGGAAATGTCAACTTTTTTTGTTAGAAACAAATACATTATGCTAGGGGAAGGAAACTACATTATTATTACTATTCACACATTGAGATTAAGAGCTTTTTGTAAGGGAGAAAAACAGAGTTTTTCTGCTAAAACTTTCTGCTTTGTAACAATGGTGATGAGGAGCTAAACTCCCTTTTGTCAAGATTGGAGGTAGTAGCTATTCTCATCTGTTTATGTATTCACTTTGATTTATATATATGATAAAGATTGTTGATGTATTGAATACTGTTTTTGCTCTAAGTTGAAAACCAGATTTGAGTAGTTGTCGAGAGAGATTACTTGAGTTTAGATATAAAACAGATTTTCAAGTAGTGAATAAGTTGTAGAGATAGATTTATTCATTACTCTTCTTTGGTATTAAACATTAAAGATTGCTATATTGATAGTTAGGTGGAGAGATCATCTAAGGATCAATATAGTGAATATCACGATATCATTTAGACATAAATGACTTTGAGAGGATACTTGAACATCATCAATAATCTTGAATCTATTTATTTATCATAAGGAATCATAAACATTTGAAATAGTGAACTCCAATCTTGCCAAGCTTTTATATTTGACTAAAACCATTTCATAGTTTTTGTTAACATTTACTCACAAGATATTTTTCCAAACAAAACAACCCTGTTACTTTCTAAACTTATAACATTTGGATTATAGAACGGCGGTAATATCAACCAATCTCTGTGGATACGATACAAAAATATTTGCCGAAGATATACTTTTCAACAAATTGGCGCCGTTGCTGGGGATTGGTGTCGATATTACAAGCATTGCAATAATTCTCTGTTTTAAGTTATGTTACATTTATTACTATTCCTCTTTTATTTCACTTGGTTTGTTAGTTTTGTAGATTCTAGTGCATGCGGGGAAGAGCAACCGAGGAGCAACTTCAATTTGATCCTGAAATTGAAAGAACACTTCGGAAGCTCAATAGCAAAACACGAAGAAGAAGGAAACTAGCCGAAGAGAGGAACCGGAGAGAAGAAGCATCTACTTCCGCACTTATTCCAATCGAAGAAGTGGTTGTAGAGGCTTGTGACAGAAACATGGCGGATGACAATCGTACCGAAATGTCCGCTAATAGTCCACGAAGAAATGCTCAATTTGCCCGTGGAGGAAGAAATACGGAGATGAAGACCGGAATCCTCCAACTTCTCTATGCAAATCCATTCACCGGAATGGATCATGAAGATCCGTATACCCATCTCATCAAATTTTATGAGATTGCGGGTTCTACTGGAATTGATGAAACGGGTGAAGAGGCACTATTCAAAAGGATATTCCCACACTCCTTAGTGGGAAAGGCAAAAGAGTGGTACCTTGACCAAGCACCGAGAGTGATGACGGATTGGAATTTACTAGAAGAAAAGTTCTTAGAGAGATACTTCCCTCAATCCCGATTCATGGAAGCCAAAACGGCTATTGCGGTATTCACTCAAGGAGGCAACGAGTCTCTAAATGAAGCTTGGGAAAGATTCAAGTCAATGTTGAGGAAATGCAAGGGACATGGTTTTGATGAGCTCACTCAAATCCATATTTTTCTGAATGGACTCCAATCAACTCACAAGACACTTCTGGACGCCACCGCGGGTGGCTCGCTTATGTCAAAAACTGCGGAAGAAGCTAAAGTCATCATTGAACGGATGGCCCTCAATGATCATCAAGGTCAACATGATCGTAGCCCTTCACAACGTAAGCCGGGAGTTCTTGAGTTGAATACCAATGATGCCATCCTTGCTCAAAACAAGCTACTCTCTCAACAAGTGGAGCTTCTCACTCAACAAATGGCCAAGCTTCCACAGCAAATAAAAGAGATTCAAGGGTTTCAAGTTCAGCATCAAGTAGCATGCTGCGAGTTATGTCAAGGGGATCACCCTACTGGTTTTTGTCCGCCACCCCAAGAAGAAGTGAGTTATGTGAATAATCAAAATCAGGGCTATCAAAGACAACAACCTAACAATCAAGGCTACCAACCAAGAAACAATCAAGGCTACCAACCATCAAGGTTCAACAATCAGAATTTTCAGTAGCAAAGTCCTTACCAACATCCAAATTCTCAAGGACAGCAGTCGCAAGGAGGAAATTCCAAGTTAGAAGACACTCTTCAACAATTCATGCAAGCTTCCATGGCAAATCAGAAGAGTAACGAAGCAGCAATTAAAAATCTGGAAATTCAAGTAGGCCAACTTGCAAAGCAACTGTCGGAACAAAACGCAGGATCTTCTTTCTCCGCTAACACTCAACCCAACCCAAGGGAGCATTGTAAAGCAATTTTTACTAGAAGCGGTAGAGAGTTGACAAGTAAAAAAAGTGAGGAAATTACAGTTGAGAATGATATGGATGTTGTGCTGGAAAATGAGGATGTAGCTTGTGGAAAGGAGAAAGTGGCAGAAACTGCTCAGTTCGCGCCGCGACATCCCTTCGCGCCGCGAAGACAGCAGAACCAGCAATTGATGGAGGAACAGCAGTGTGAAGCGGAAATGAATAAGGAAATCGAACCAAGGAAGAAGAAAAAAGGAGACAAAGGAGTGAATGTCATTCCAGTTCAACATCTACCCTATCCGCACGCACCGTCAAAGAAGGACAATGCTAGGCATTATGCACGGTGCATGGACATCTTCAAGCAACTCCAAATCAACATTCCATTCGCTGATGCATTAGAACAAATGCCACGGTATGCTAAGTTCATGAAGGACATTCTTACAAAGAAAAGGAGACACGTGGAAGACGAAACCATATTGCTTGATGCACGGTGTAGTGCCATCATCCAAAAGACTCTCCCAAGGAAGGAGTCCGATCCGGGCCGAGTTGTTCTACCAGTAACCATTGGAAGCACATATGTTGGAAATGGGTTGATTGACTTGGGCTCTAGTATAAATTTAATCCCCCTCTCCATTGTAAAAAGATTGGGGAATGTTGAGATTAAATCGACAAGGATGACTCTGCAACTAGCCGACAAGTCCACCACTTCACCATACGGAATTGCTAAAGACATGTTAGTGAAAGTGGACAAATTTTTGTTTCCAGTGGACTTCGTAATAGTAGAGATGGATGAGGACCGTGATGTGCCCCTAATTCTTGGAAGACCTTTTATGAAAACAGCCCGGATGATGATTGACGTAGATGATGGACTAATGAAGGTGAGAGTGCAAGACGAAGAGGTGACCTTTAATCTTTTTAAAGCTATAAAGCATCCAAATGACAAACATGATTCTTTCCGAAATGATGCAATTGAAGAGAAATACCATGATGGAAAGGGTCGTCACAAGGAGTTTCATGTCGGACAAATGGTATTGCTTTTTAAATCAAGGTTGAAGTTATTCCCTCGTAAGTCGAAGTCAAAATGGTCAGGACCGTTCGTTGTCAAAGCAGTGCGCAATTATGGAGCCATTGTGATCGAGGATCCAAAGTCACAAGAGAGTTGGACTGTTAATGGTAAAAGACTCAAAGTCTACCATAGTGGCGACGTAAATCGTGATGTGGGTGTCGTGTCTCTATTTAAACCGGGCTAATCAGGTACCGTCGAGCTCTTAACGACGTTAAACAAAGCGCTTGTTGGGAGGCAACCCAACGTTGTTAGTTTGCATTTTATTTTTCTCTGTTGTGTGATTTTTAGCTCTATTAAAGTTTTAGAATTCTTAAGTTCTGTTTTTTGCAGTTCGCGCCGCGACCCCTTGTTCGCGCCGCGAACTGAATGAAAAATTTTGAGTGGGTTCTGTTTTTTGCAGTTCGCGCCGCGACCCCTTGTTCGCGCCGCGAACTGAATGAAAATTTTTTGAGTGGTTCTGTTTTCTGCTGTTCGCGCCGCGAACACTGTTCGCCCCGCGAACTCTGCGTGACAGAAACACTTAAATATTGTTTAGGTCATTTCTTTTTCATTTCAAACTTTCCTCAATTCAAACCACTTTGCCGCGCTTTCACCCCACTCTCAAAATCTCACCAAATCTTAAAATTCTCCATTCCCCATTTGTCAAATCCTCAATTGTTAGCAAGATTAAGTGATTCAAAAGGTATGTGCTCTTCAATTTCTCTTTTCCAACCCCTTTTGGGTTTTTCATTTAGGGTTGGTTAGAAATCAAATTTTTTGTTGATTACCTCTTGAAATCACTTTGCATGTTTTATATAGAGTAGGATTAGGGTAGAGATGAGCACTTTGATTGATTGGGAGTAGATTACTCCCCACTTGTGGAACCCTAGGAAGCTCTGGGAGATTTCCTGGATTCGCAGAGTTCGCGCCGCGAACTAACCTTCGCGCCGCGAACTGTGAATTCCAGGGCCATGTTTTCTGTGTTGTTTGTGTGCTAACCTTGTCCATGTTTATTCTGTGGTTGTTCTGGTGTTGATTGCAGATGTCTAAGAGAACTAAAACCACGACACCTCCTCAAGCTCGTTCATTCCGAAAGTTCATAAGTGAGGAACACGAGGCACGATTCGAGAGCCTCATTAAGAGAACCATTTTGCCTGAGAGGTTTATCCGGCTGGCTCCAACCGGGGTGTATCATAGCGTGGTTGTTGCTTTTGAACGACGAAAGTGGATGAAGTTATGCGAACCAGAAGCAGCAATTAACTACGATATTGTTCGAGAATTTTATGCGAATGCTATGCATCGCGAGGAGGGTACGGCTTTCATTTACCGATCCAGGGTAAGGGGCAAGATCGTTTCCTTTGGAAGGGATGACATCAATTCTTATCTGGGTAACCCCTTAACTCTCGGAGAGGGTGAGTGTTGTGAGTACAGTACCATGGAGGCAGCCAACAGGTGGAATTTGGAAGAGGTCAATGCTACCCTATGTCTCAGCGGAAAATCCTACGAACTGAATGATCAAGGACATCCGAAATTATGGAAAAGAGAAAATTTTAATTTGGAAGCTAGAGCTTTTCTGGTGCTACTGTTGTCTAATATCCGACCAAGAAGCCACACCACCACAATTCCTATGGACGTAGGGTGTCTATTGTACTGCATCATGGTCGGGAAGTCTGTGGATGTCGCTGCCCTTATTGCAGGCGAACTAAGAAAGATAGTGTTAAGCGGAACCAATTTCGGTGGCAAAGCTGGTGTACTCGCTTATCCAGGACTTATCATGGGGCTGTGCCGTAAGGCAAATGTTCCCATCCCTGAGGAAGTACACTTCTCGATCACCAGTGTGATCAGCGACTCATATTTGAACAGGTTTCTGCAAACCCAGAATGATAAGACTGATGCATCTGGAACTTCTTCATCTAGAGCCCGAGCCAGACCCAGACCTCAACCTCACACTACCCCAGGCTTTGATCAGTTGGCGTTTGCCAACTACTGTTGCGAGAGCTTTGAGGCTTCCAGGAGGTCTCAATCATTTCTTTTCGATGCTATGCAGCAGCAGTTCCAGAACACGTTTCTGGCACCAGAGGCACGCACTTTTCCTTCGCAAGCGGACTATGCAGCTTATGCAAATTGGCCTGAGGGCAGGCCAAATTTTATGGGGGGTGTAGGAGGCAGTGCTTACCAAATGAGGAGATGGAGGATGTTCTTGGAAATGTAGGTGGTGACGAAGAAGAGGAGGATTGAGAATGCGGAGAAGTGGGAAGTTGTTGTATTTCTGAGTTTCTTTGTACTATTTCTGTTTTTGTTTTTGAGAATTTTTGATGTACTTTGGGTGGCTCTAGTTCACCATAACTTTATTTTGGCACTTTATTTTTGTTAGTATTTTGACAATTGCATGGATGCTGGTTGAGATTTAAGTGTGTTTTGATCAAATTGTGGTTTACCAACATTTTTGTTTAATTGTTCTTATTCTTAAGTTAAGCTTTAAGCAACCGAGAAATGATCGCAAAGAAAGAAGCATAGGACACTTCGAGTGGTGATGATAAGAATTAATGTCGGCATTTCAAGGTACACTTTATCGCTTTCTAGACTTAACATGAGTAGTTTGATGGTTTGTGCAAATTCCATTTCATAAACTCATTGAAATGTATGTCATCTTTGAATCAAAGTAGGACTTAACCATTTGTGAGGAAGCTTTCCATTGTACACTAAAAAGCGGGAAACCGAGCATTATTTTAACTCATTCTTATCATGCTAAATCATGCATCAAGCTATTTGTGTGTAAATTTTTTGAAAATGATAGAGGCATTGTTTGTGAGAAAAACCACTTGACCAAAAAGTTTGAATCAACTAACCTTGTGAGGAATAATCCTTAGTTAAACCCCTTTGAGCTTAATTTAGGATTCATTTTATTGATCATTGAAAAATCAATTGAAAATTGTGGAATAAATGAATCCTAATTTCTTTCGTGTCAATTGAAACCTTAAATCGAGTTGTTGAAAATTTTGCCTTTCGCTTATGTCTAAGTAGGGAGCATTATTGAATAAATTTGGTTTTGGAATCTAAAGTTGGGGAGAGTAAAGTGAAAAGTTGATTAGAAACTTGGAAAAGTGAGTTGTTATAAAAGGGTGAAAATTTGAAAAGAAACAAGAAAAAGAAAATACCCTTGAAACCATAGAGCATAGAAAAAAGATTAGAAAAAGAAAAGCAAAGAAAATGCTCATGGTTATGTGGAGTTGAAAAGAAAAAAGAAAAAGAAAAAGATAGGGACCAAGGAAAAGGAAATTGTGTAGAGTTGAATGGTTGGGAATGCTCCCTTAGGATAGGCAACTTTGTAAATTCTCTTAATCATATCCTTTCTTGTAACCTAAGCCACATTACAACCTTTGAAAGACCTCTTGATTCTCAATTTTCACATGATTTGGTATTTGTTATGATAACCGCATGATTTGAGTTGTTGTTGATTTAATTGCTTGGATGAGTGAAAGTAACCCTTCATGTTATTCATCATTATTATGATGTGTGTGTAAGTTTGATTCAATTTTGACATATATGGTTTTGAATTCCATTGGGATGAATTTTGCACTCAACCATTTTCCTTATTCATGTTTTGTCTAGAATTAAGATAGGTGGACTGAGAAAAATTGCCAAACACTTTTGAACCATTTGAATGTCCTTGGTAAATCCTTGTTCCAATCTTTTGTGTTATTGTCTTGGTTGTGAGGGTGGAAACTTTTGTTTAGGGACAAACAAAATGCTAAGTTGGGGAGAGTTGTTAGGGACCAATTAGTACTACTTTTTATATCATTTTATTGGTCCCTTTTACCAAGTTTTGATGCAATTACACACTTTTATTCTCACTATTTTGTATAAATGCAATTAGGTTTAATTTATTTTGTTTTGAATAGTTATTTCACCTTTTTGTTAGTTGTGTAGAATTTTGGGATAAGAAAAGCCTTGGATTGCAACACCACATCTTGAAGGAAGCTTGCCAAACAAGGAAGCTGGAGAAGCAACAGTTCGCGCCGCGAACTGCCTTCGCGCCGCGAAGGCTGCGAATCCAGCAAGCTGACTGAGGGTCAAAAGTGCTGTTTTGCAAGAAAAGTTTATTGCCATTTTGATGTCTGCCTGGGAATTGCTTTTCTGCTTTAGATGACAATGACCAATTAGGGAAATGTCAACTTTTTTTTGTTAGAAACAAATACATTATGCTAGGGGAAGGAAACTACATTATTATTACTATTCACACATTGAGATTAAGAGCTTTTTGTAAGGGAGAAAAACAGAGTTTTTCTGCTAAAACTTTCTGCTTTGTAACAATGGTGATGAGGAGATAAACTCCCTTTTGTCAAGATTGGAGGTAGTAGCTATTCTCATCTGTTTATGTATTCACTTTGATTTATATATATGATAAAGATTGTTGATGTATTGAATACTGTTTTTGCTCTAAGTTGAAAACCAGATTTGAGTAGTTGTCGAGAGAGATTACTTGAGTTTAGATATAAAACAGATTTTCAAGTAGTGAATAAGTTGTAGAGATAGATTTATTCATTACTCTTCTTTGGTATTAAACATTAAAGATTGCTATATTGATAGTTAGGTGGAGAGATCGTCTAAGGATCAATATAGTGAATATCACGATATCATTTAGACATAAATGACTTTGAGAGGATACTTGAACATCATCAATAATCTTGAATCTATTTATTTATCATAAGGAATCATAAACATTTGAAATAGTGAACTCCAATCTTGCCAAGCTTTTATATTTGACTAAAACCATTTCATAGTTTTTGTTAACATTTACTCACAAGATATTTTTCCAAACAAAACAACCCTGTTACTTTCTAAACTTATAACATTTGGATTATAGAACGGCGGTAATATCAACCAATCTCTGTGGATACGATACAAAAATATTTGCCGAAGATATACTTTTCAACAAACGCTCTCTTGGTCAGTCATTTATCTTCCTTCTCCTATATTGATGCTGAGGATGAGGTTGGGACGCCGTTCCAAGCCTTGTCTATTGCTGAGCCTTCAAGGAAAGGACTTTCTTCATTCGTCTCCTATAATGATGCGAATTTGGCCATTGAGCATGGTGCAACTACTGGTTTGGGAAAATGATAAGGTTGGAAGATAACAAGTCCCGAGCTGGCATAGGGTATTCTTCTGGTGTTTCCAATGATTGTGGGTTGTTCCAGAGTGGAGGTTTCTAAAATTCTGGTATCAGATATAAGATGTCGAAGGTAATGTCACGACACCGATATCTGGTTATAAACAATGGATAATTAAATAGAACTGAAAAGCAAATCACACAAGCAATTGTTAACCCAGTTCGGTGCAACTCACCTACGTCTAGGGGCTACCAAGCCAGGAAGGAAATTCACTATAATAGAATTAGTTCAAAGACTATCCGTACACTTCACCAAGTTACAGTCTTTCTCACCTAATCTCTACCCGTGCAATTTCTACCTAAGCACTCTTAGATATGAGAACCCACTCACTTCCCTTACAATCACAAACCCGTGATTTTAAACAACAATCCCTTGTGAAAAGAAAATACTTTTCAATTACAAACTCTTGATTTTACTTCACAGTTTCAATCAAGAAGACACACTCTTGATCTTGCTTCAAAGCTTTGATCAAGAAGACAAATCAGTCCAATTCAATCATCAATGGATGAATTGAATGACCTATTGACACAAACCCTAGCTTTTTCTCTAAATTTCGCTCAGTCTTGGTTGTGTGTACAAACAGGTTTTCTGAGTCCCTTTTTATAGAAACATTGGACATCTTGAAAACCCTAAATATATTTTCCAATCAAATCTTTTTATAACAGCTGTAAAGATCTTCCTGGAAAATAAACAAATCTGGTTGAAATTCCTGATAGAATGCGCCAGCTAGCCATATCTTCAATCAACCAATGATTGCCATTAATTGTGCAATCACAAAACACCAGAGATTCATACTGAATGTTCTGTGTACATGATGCCATGACATCGGGTCTGACATCTGGAAAAATCCTGCATAATCCATATTTCTTTTTATAGCAGGTACAGCCATATCAGATACCATGACATTGTGTATGTCATCTGAAACAATCCTGCATGAACATGTCTTCCATTTAAGCTCCAGCAGGTACAACTAATATCAGAAGCCTTGTTATTTTATGTGGCATTCTGAAACAATCCTGCTTGCATATGTTCTTTAACTCCAGCAGGTACATAGGATATCTTATGTTAAGACATCACACATGACATCTTGTGAACACTCTTTGTTTTACCAAAATTGCTGCCAACACTTAGAATCAACAAACTCCCCCTTTGGCAAATTTTGGCTAAAACATATATCTGTCCTTTTTGTTCACAAGGAAAACTATCAGCAGTTTAAACCACATAACAGTAGTTTAATCAGCAGCATAAGCAAAACAATTACTAGTTATGGCTACTAGTAATACACATATGCATAAGGGTACTTCTCCTCCCCCTCAATTTGTGCAACAATCAACAGAATTACTAGTTATGGATGCAACTAGTAAGACACACAAATGCACAGTGCACAAGGGTACTTCTTCTCCCCCTAAATCTGTGCATTCACCAAATAACAGCTACTGAACTCCAGTACCTGTACCAGCCAGAATGTCATACTGACATCTGCTACAACAACAGCACCTGTGCACCTCTTTCAATAATAGCTGTCCTTCTGATCAGCCACATACAACTTCCATATCAAGCACTTCTCCCCCTTTTTAGTCAAAATTGACCAAAGGTGACCAATCAGACAAAATAAATGTCTATTAGCCTAGCAGAGAAAGTTAAGACAGATGTTATAACATTAAGCATGTTAAAACATAATGTTCAGGAAGTACACAACAACATTATACACAGTAGAAAGCTGAGATAATGAACAAATCCAAGGAACTCATTAAGAGCCCTAAATATTACATAACAGGCATCAAGAGGACTGCCACAAAATACACAAACAAAAAAGACAACAGCCCAGCTTCCACCACACCTTCCAGCACCCCTCCAAGTCTTCAATACAGCCAGGGACAATTAATCAGAAGAAGAAGTATCTTCTTCACCTTCATCTTCATCTTCAGCTACACCTTCAGAGTCTTCCAAGCTTCCAGAGTTGCCACTGGATTGGGTTTTAGGTCTTGCATTTTAATCCTTATCAGCCTTTTCTGTGTCTTCCCTTTCCAGGCTGCAGATGAGAACTTCTAAAGCTTCTTTTCTAGCCTTGGCCACCCTTATACCATCGTCCAATTCTTTGCAGGTCTCTTTTAGTTGGTCAATCAGGCTTCCTTTAGATGTAGACTCCCTTCTGGCAGATGTCATGACATCATTGACATGACTTCCCTCAAACAGCTTGTAATGGATGGACAAAGGGGATTTTCTCCTGCTTGGGATGTCACTTGTGCTCAGAATCCCTGGTTGTTGGCTTAGGATAATGCCACAAATAAGGGAGGGGAAGGCAATGGGTAACTTCACAGCATTTGTAGAAGCATGTCTAATGGTTTGTTCAAATATGAACTTGCCAAAATCATAGTTAACCCTTGTTCCAATAGCATGAATGATTCTTCCAAGATTGATGGAAATAGTAGAGGCATGATTAGTAGGAATCCAATTAGCTGAGCCAATCTTGTGCAAGATGGCATATTTAACACTGAGTTTTCCAGCTGATAAGTGATTTCTACTAGGCCATTCCTTAACTTGGCCAGCTGTGATAGCCCTACAGACCTCATTATCTGTGGTTTCTAGGTCTACTCCTCCATCCATTCCTCTTCCTAGGAACTTGTTGATGATACTTGGTGAGAATTTTACATATTTGCCTCTTACAAATACCTTGCAAAACTCCCTGCTGTTCTCATCATGAATATCCTCAGGGATATTAACAATAAACTCTTTAACCAGTCCCTCATAGCATTGTGGTAGAGTTACCACAGTCTTAATGAGTCCATCATTTTTGATCAGATCAATAACCTCCTTTACCTCTACAGCTTCTTGTCCAAGTTCTCTTTCAATGGCTACTCTTCTCTGAATGACATATTTCCACTTTGCTGCTCCATCTTCCAAATGAAAGGAGATATTGTCTAGATGGACAGCAGCAGCCTTGCCAGGAGATTTCTGAATAGCCTGCCTTTTTACAGAGGAGATGTCTGGGACATCGTCTTTAACATCCTCCTCAGAATCAGAGTTGTGTCTTTCTTTTCTTTTTCCAACCTCAACCTTGCTCCAGGGTTTTGAGGGTCCTACTCCTACAGTCTTTTTCACTCTAGCAGCTCTCATTTTAGCCATGCTTTTTCCTTTCTTAGTTCTTATTTTCTCAGCTATGCTAGGTTTAACCAGATGAACCAAAGGATCATCTTCTCCTTCAGTGCTTTCTTCCTCCAGATCAATAATATTTTCTTGAGACACATTTTGTTTCTTGCTAGGTAGGGTTTTACCTAGAGAGCAAAGCCCTTCAGCAGCCACCTCTTTTTTTGATCTAGATGAATCATCATCTTTATCAGCATGGGGTTCTCTCTCAGGAGAGGGTTCCCTTCTGGACAGAGGGGTAGAGACCCCTTCAACTTTATGTCCTTCACTCAGTATTCTAGTAACCAGTCTCCTTATAGCGCGATCAGTGTAATACATGTCTTTAGGAAGAGAGGAGTTACCAGAGGTATTACCTTGCTTATCTCCAGCATTGGAGGAGGTACCTGTGGTGTCGCCCGGTATCATGCATAGAGGAGTGACGTCCATTATGTCTTCATCTACAAACTCCATGGATGAAGTCTTTGCATGTTGGGAGGGTTTGGATCCAGATGACGATGGATGTTGAGACATGTTGAAGGACTTTTGAGAAAGGTTTCTTTGCCCTAGCTGAGCTTTTCTTAGAAGTTGAATGGAAATGGCAGTTGCTGAGTTTAGGTAGCGTGTGCTAAGGGAATAGATACTGTTTTCAAAGCTAGGGAATGATTTATCATTAATGTGGCTCTTTCTTTTAAAAGGGCAGACATTATTTTTATTTATTTTATTTTTTCTTTTTAATTGCCATAATTTCTCAAGAGTCCAAATCCCTAATTTCCCTTCCTCATATTCAATTTTACCCAAATTCCTTGCAAGCTCGTCTGCTAGTTCTAGTCCAACCTCTTGACTTCTGAATTTGTCTTTCACACATTTCCTAATGGAGTGACAATAGCTAGAACAGTATTTTATCCATCTGTGTTGAATCTGATTTTTGGACCTGGCTTCAGCATTCAGGAAGTCATAATACAATGTTATGACATCATGTGTAACATTGTCTGTAAACATTAATAGGTTCATCCAACCCAGTAGAGCCCAACTACTATCATCTTCTATACCTTTTACAGGTGTCACCCAAATCTTCTCCATATCGTCCTTGGCCTTTTTGCACAGAAACCTTTGTGGCTTAGTCCCAAAGGTTCCATTCTCCCTGTGACTGGTCAAATGTCCACCTGTTTGGTCTACCCTCTTAGTTTTTTGAGCAATCATATCCTTTTCTCCTCTGGTCTTCTGGTGTGACATCTTTGTATGACATTTTCCCCAACCTTGTTTTTCATCACTCTTGAGGGCATCTGTACTCACCCAATACTTTAAGGGACAATCCAATTGAGAGCTCCATATGTAGCAATTGTCTTTGGTCCTGATTCCTCTCATAATTACTTCACTCTTTATGTCAAGGATTTGACATTCAGTTTTGGTGAAGTTAACATTCAGACCTTGATCACATAGTTGGCTAATGCTTATGAGGTTTGCAGTTAGTCCTTTGACTAGTAGAACCTTGTCGAGTCTAGGTACTCCAAGGCAATCAAGTTTACTTGTTCCCTTGATTTCACCTTTTTCTCCATCTCCAAAGGTTACATGACTTATAGTATATTGATGCAGATCAGTTAGCAGGTCTTGGTTTCCAGTCATGTGTTTGGAACATCCACTGTCAAAATACCATTCTTCTTTGGCTGAGATTCTGAGGGGACTGTGAGCTATCGGACTTGTGACATTAGTCTTAGGGACCCATTGCTTTTTGATGATAGGCATGTGATGTTTGGGTCTGAATTGATGGTGATCCTGATGATGAGCAGACCTAGGATAGCCATACAGTTTATAGCAGAGTGGCTTTAGATGACCAAATTTCCCACAGTAATGGCATCTCCATCTTTGGTGTTTTCCTTTCAACTGTTTTCTCCTTTGGTGCTGTGACATATTATGTGACATCACAGTTTTTTGAATGCACTTAAGTTTGGCTTGAGGTTTGACACCAGTGTTACTACTCCCAGGTTTTGAGTTATTATACCCAATGCCAGATTTGTCTCCTGTTATTTGTCCAATTTGAAGGATCTTGTCTAAGGAGTCAGACCCATTGCTTAACATTCTTACATACTTGGTCATCTCTTCTAATTTAGAATTTTGAAACATGAATTCAGTCTTCAATTTTGAGATGATTTTTGCATGGTCTGCCTTCTCACTTTCCAGCTGTGCTATCTTCTGATTTTCAGCTTGTGGATTTTTGTCTAGCTTGGTATTCAGAACCACTACTTCTGTTTGTAACTTGGAGATGGTTTCCAAGTATTCTATCTTCTCATTCTCAAGTTTAGTAATTTCCTTCTTCTGGCTATCAACCTGTTTGCACAGCTCTACACTTTTGTGACACAACTTTCTGTAGGTAGATGCCAATTCTTCAAAGGTTACTTCACCATCACTTGAGTCTTCATCAGATTCCCATCTTCCTATCAAAGCAGTTACAAATTTGCAGCCTCCTTTGTATCACTCTCATATGGCCAGGTGGCAACAAGACTCATCTTCTGCTTCTTGAGGTAGGTACCACATTCTGTTCTAATGTGTCCATACCCATCACATTCATAGCACTTTACTTCTTTTCCTTTGCTGATGGGATGAGATGTTTTTGACATTTGCCTTGGATCTGACATCCATTTTCTTTAACAATCTGTTGAACTGCCTTCCCAACATAGCTACTTCATTGACAAGATCTTCATTACCCTTCTGACTCTTGTCCCTTCTGTGTTTGACATGAAGGCAATGCTCTTTGTTTTTCTTTCAACACCATCATTCAACCCTAACTCAAAGGTTTGGAGGGAACCAATTAGCTCATCTACCCTCATGTTGGAGATGTCTTGAGATTCTTCTATTGCAATTACCTTCATAGCAAATCTCTTGGGGAGTGACCTGAGAATTTTTCTTACCAGTTTTTCATCTGTCATCTTTTCTCCCAGGGCTCCTGAGGCATTAGCAATTTCAAGGATACTCATGTGAAATTCATGAATATTCTCTTCTTCTTTCATCCTTAAGTTTTCAAACTTGGAGGTGAGTAGTTGTAGTCTAGACATCTTTACCCTGGATGTGCCTTCATGAGTGGTCTTGAGAATGTCCCAAGCATCTTTATCTATTTCACAATTGTTTACCAATCTGAAGATGTTCTTGTCCACTCCATTGAAGATGGCATTCAAAGCTTTAGAATTCCCAAGGGCTAGGTCATCCTCCTCCTTGGACCATTGTTCTTCAGGCTTTTTCTCAGTAGTGGCTTCTCCTTCTTTAGTAACAATAGGATGCACCCAGCCTGTCAAGACAGCTTTCCACGCCTTGTTATCAAGGGATTTTAAAAAGGCAACCATTATTGGTTTCCAATAGTCATAGTTAGAACCATCCAAAATTGGTGGCCTATGAACAGATCCTCCATCCCTCTCCATTGTACCAGAAAGTATTCTCCCTAGATATCACCCAGAGCCAGAGCAGGATGCCTGCTCTGATACCAATTGAAATTCTGGTATCAGATATAAGATGTCGAAGGTAATGTCACGACACTGATATCTGGTTATAAACAATGGATAATTAAACAGAATTGAAAAGCAAATCACACAAGCAATTGTTAACCCAATTCGATGCAACTCACCTACGTCTGGGGGCTACCAAGCCAGGAAGGAAATTCACTATAATAGAATTAGTTCAAAGACTATCCGTACACTTCACCAAGTTACAGTCTTTCTCACCTAATCTCTACCCGTGCAATTTCTACCTAAGCATTCTTAGATATGAGAACCCACTCACTTCCCTTACAATCACAAACCCGTGATTTTAAACAACAATCCCTTGTGAAAAGAAAATACTTTTCAATTACAAACTCTTGATTTTACTTCACAGTTTCAATCAAGAAGACACACTCTTGATCTTGCTTCAAAGCTTTGATCAAGAAGACAAATCAGTCCAATTCAATCATCAATGGATGACTTGAATGACCTACAGACACAAACCCTAGCTTTCTCTCTAAATTTCGCTCAGTCTTGGTTGTGTGTACAAACAGGTTTTCTGAGTCCCTTTTTATAGAAACATTGGACATTTTGAAAACCCTAAATATATTTTCCAATCAAATCTTTTTATAACAGCTGTAAAGATCTTCCTGGAAAATAAACAAATCTGGTTGAAATTCCTGATAGAATGCGCCAGCTAGCCATATCTTCAATCAACCAATGATTGCCATTAATTGTGCAATCACAAAACACCAGACATTCATACTGAATGTTCTGTGTACAGGATGTCATGACATCGGGTCTGACATCTGGAAAAATCCTGCATAATCCATATTTCTTTTTATAGCAGGTACAACCATATCAGATACCATGACATTGTGTATGTCATCTGAAACAATCCTGCATGAACATGTCTTCCATTTAAGCTCCAGCAGGTACAACTAATATCAGAAGCCTTGTTATTTTATGTGGCATTCTGAAACAATCCTGCTTGCATATGTTCTTTAACTCCAGCAGGTACATAGGATATCTTATGTTAAGACATCACACATGACATCTTGTGAACACTCTTTGTTTTACCAAAATTGCTGCCAACACTTAGAATCAACAGTTTCATCCACACAGTTGAAGATCAGGAAGCTGCTGCCATCGTTGAAGAAGATGAAGAGGAAGACCTTGGTAACTTTGTCATACCCGGAGGAATCTGTAATAATTGGGTCGCTGTTGATGTTCCAACAGTCATCCACAAGTCAACGTAATGTGTTCATTTTGTTCAAAAAAACCCTTCTCCCATGCCAAAAGGAGAAGTGAAGACATTGTTGGCATAATTTGATTAATACAATGACATTCATTCAATAATCACATGTTAAATGTTTGTTTTTTCCAAAATTATTTTTCCCTTTTGCTTTTTGCATGAAATTAGTGATCACTATAAAACCCTAAAAAGAGAATAAAATCAATCTTTTCATCTGCATAATAATTTGCCTTGTTTGAATTCTGAAATCTCTTTTATACTTAAAATCATTATACAGGTTAATAAAACCCATTGAACATAATGATCCAACACCATCTCCCAACTTTGAGTTCCCTGTATTTGAGACAGAAGAAGATGATATTGAAGATATTCCTGATGAGATTACCCTTCTGCTTGAGCACGAGGAGAAGATCATTCAGCCACATCTTGAGAATCTGGAGACAGTCAACTTAGGGTCTGAAGATTGCATTCGCGAAGTGAAGATTGAGGCACTCCTTGAAGATTCTATTAAGAAGAGGTTGATCGAATTGCTACGAGAATATGTCGACGTCTTTGCCTGGTCATATGAAGACATGCCTGGTCTAGATACTGATATCGTGCAACGTTTCTTGCCATTAAAACCTGAGTGTGTACCTGTGAAGCAAAAGCTCAAAAGAACTCATCCCGATTTGGCAGTGAAGATTAAAGAAGAAGTTCAGAAGCAAATTGATGCGGGGTTTCTGGTGACTTCTACATATCCTCAATGGGTGGCCAATATTGTACCCGTGCCTAAGAAAGATGGAAAAGTCCGAATGTGTGTGAATTATCGTGACTTGAATAAAGCTAGTCCGAAAGATGATTTTCCTCTACCATACATTGATATGTTAGTAGACAACGCAGCTAAATTCAATGTCTTTTCATTTATGGACGGATTTTCCGGTTATAATCAGATTAAAATGGCACCCGAGGATATGGAGAAGACAACATTCATCACACCTTGGGGAACATTCTGTTATCGAGTGATGCCCTTCGGTTTGAAGAACGCCGGAGCCACGTATCAACGTGCTATGACTACCTTGTTTCATGATATGACGCATAAGGAGATCGAGGTGTATGTTGATGATATGATTGTGAAGTCGAGAACGGAAGTTGAACATGTAGAACACTTGTTGAAGCTTTTCCAGCGTTTGAGGAAGTACAAACTCCGCCTGAATCCGAACAAGTGTACATTTGGAGTCCGTTCCGGCAAGTTATTGGGCTTTATTGTCAGCGAAAGAGGTATTGAAGTTGATCCCGCCAAGGTCAAAGCAATACAAGAGATGCCTGCGCCCAAAACTGAGAAGCAAGTCTGAGGTTTTCTTGACCGCTTGAATTATATTTCAAGATTTATATCCCACATTACTGCCACATGTGCGCATATATTCAAGCTCCTTCGGAAAGATCAGCGTCATGATTGGACCGAGAATTGTCAAAAGGCTTTTAATAGTATTAAAGAGTATTTGTCTGAGCCTCCGATTCTGTCTCCGCCTGTTGAAGCGAGACCATTGATTATGTACCTGACTGTGCTTGATGATTCCATTGGTTGTGTATTGGGTCAGCAAGATGAATCAGGAAAGAAAGAGTATGTGATATACTACTTGAGTAAAAAGTTTACTGACTGTGAGTCTCGGTACTCAATGCTTGAGAAGACATGTTGTGCTTTTGCTTGGGCTGCTAAGCGTTTACGCCAGTATATGTTGAATCATACTACTTGGTTGATATCCAAAATAGATCCGATCAAGTATATCTTTGAGAAACCTGCTTTAACTGGGAGGATTGCCCGTTGGTAGATGCTGTTGTCTGAGTATGATATTGAGTATCGAGCTCAAAAAGCTATTAAAGGTAGTATCTTGGCTGACCACTTGGCGCATCAACCAATTGAATATTATCAGTCTGTGCAGTACGACTTTCCTGATGAGGAGATTTTGTATTTGAAGATGAAAGATTGTGATGAGCATACGCTCGATGAAGGACCAGAGCCTGGTTCCCGATGCAGTATGGTGTTCGATGGCGCTGCCAATCAATATGGAAATGGTATTGGGGCAGTGATTATTACTCCTCAAGGCACGCATTTTCCTTTTACAGCAAGGCTAACCTTCAAATGCACGAATAATATGGCGGAGTATGAGGCCTGTATTATGGGTTTAGAAAAGTGTATTGATCTTAGGATCAAACATCTTGATGTTTATGATGATTCGGCCCTGGTTGTTAATCAGATTAAGGGTGGATGGGAAACGAATCAGCCTGGCCTCATCCCATATAGAGATTATGCGAGGAGGATTGCAACTTTCTTTACTAAGGTTGACTTCCATCATATTACTCGAGATGAGAATCAGATGGCGGATGCTCTCGCTAGGCTTGCTTCAATGATTGTAGTGAAGTATTAGAATGAAGTCCCAAACATTACTGTGACGCGCTTGGATAGACCAGCTCATGTGTTCGTAGTTGAGGAAGTAAGAGACGATAAACCGTGGTATTATGATATCAAATGCTTTCTTCAAGGTCAGACTTACCCGCCCGGGGAATCTGTTAAAGACAAGAATACTTTGAGGATATTATCTGGCAGTTTCTACCTTAATGGTGATGTGCTTTACAAGAGGAATTTTGACATGGTTCTGCTCAGATGCATGGATAGACACGAAGCAGGCCTGTTAATGACTGAGGTCCATGAGGTTTCATTTGGTACTCACTCCAATGGACATGCCATGGCAAAGAAGATGTTGAGAGCAGGCTACTATTGGCTGACAATGGAGTCTGACTGTTGCAAATATGTGAAGAAATGCCACAAGTGTCAGATCTATGCGGATAAGATTCATATTCCCCCGACACTTCTGAATGTTATTTCCTCACCATTTCAAATTTATCATCAACACCTTTCCCAAGTTTTGCTAGACCATTTCAAACCCTCACTTCCATAGAATTTCTGAAGGTTTCTCTTGAAATTGAGCTTGAACTTCATCTTCTGTTTGGAAGTTCAAACTCCAGAAATTCACTTCCCTTTTCATCTCATTTGGTTTCTACAAGCAAGAGGGGGAGAAAGCAATCAAATCCAGATCAAGATCAAGTGAAATTAGATCAACTCGAAGGTGATTTTTCAGAAACTTCTTCTCTTTGATTCTCTCTCAATTCTCCATTATTCTTGTTGATTTTTGGTTGTCTTAATTCCTACCAATGTAGGCAACAAGATTGAGTTGCTTTGAGGTCAAATTGAAGCAACTCAGTTCATGATCCTCATAATTCAATTCCTTGTATCTTTTCATATACTTGGAATTATACAAAATTGAGGCCAGACTCGAGCTCCTGAGCATTTTTTCTTTAAATCCATGTCTTGCTTTTTCATTTTGGTGATGGTTGAAGGTGGAGCAGCCCTGTGAGGTCCACCGGAGAAGAAGACCAGAGCTCTAGCTCTGGCGATGTGTTGGAAGCATCTCAACCATAGGATCCATTTAAAATGTTTTAATCTTGGACATTGATTGTGATTACCACGCGTGCATCTCATCTAACTTAGGCCTATGTGGAATGCGCACTCTGATCCATTTGATATGCCACCTCAATTAATGAGGGAGATTAGATGGTCCACGTTTTTTTGATTTTCTGAAATTTCTGTTAATTGCTTTATTTTCATTAATTCGTATTAATTTCATTATTGATCCAAAAAATATGGGACTTTTCAAAAATGATGAAATTTTTTCTCCAAGGTCCTTTGACCTTGTTTGACCTATGATAAATTTCTTGGCCATTTCTTTGGTGTTTTGAAGAGGTTTTAGGTTTTTGATCAAACATAATTTAATTTAATTCATTTTAATTTGATTTTTAAATTGTTTAATGATGAATAAATTGTGTTGAGTCATTTTTGTTGACTTGTGAAGTTTGACTTTGTGTTTGGGCCTTGGTCAAGGTTGATTTGACGTTTGTTGGATTAAAATAATTGGATTTAGGGGATTGATGAAATGTATATTTCCTCTCCCAAAATGAATGAATGATTTTAATTCGATAAAACTCCTCCCATGACCAATTTATGTTTGTCTCATTTCCCGTCCCTCTTCATATTCAATCCCTTTCTATCCCACCCCGCTCATTGACCAATGACATCTCAATATCTAAAAGGCTAATTGGTTCATCAATAACTTTGTGTTAGATGAACCAATATAAGTATGGATGAGATTAGATCCACCCTTGGATCATTTTCTTTTTGTGTGTGGTATGTATTAGGAGTATGGTTCATTATACCATATCTCTAACATGCATTAACACCAAAATATCTATTGCTCGGCCTCAGATAGTTGTGACTTCTACGTAAGTCCAATTACGATTGCTTAATATAGCGCTAAATTTTGACCCAAAGGCATAGCATTCTAGTAAGTGAGATTGTAAGTCTCCCCCCTTTCATGGTATTGTATGGAAACTTGTCCTTTTTTCCTTCCTTTGGAATATGTCTTGGTTCAAGGATCCATGGTTGTAAATAGAGGGTTGAGTGTTCTCCAAAGAATGACTTAAACAATTGAAAAGAAAAACTCCACTAACATCTAATCGACTAACATTTTACTAACTTTTAATTTCAAGTCATTTACTTTATGCAATTTAAATGCAAGCCATTTATCATTTTTCCATTTTACATATCATTTAAATTGTTTATGTTTATGCCATTTTCACTTTGCTCACTTGAGCCATATATTGTGTTTGTATATTTGTTTGTGTATCTTGTTTGTGTTTGTGGTTTTAGGACCTTAAAGTACATAATAAACAACAAAACCCCCTAAAAAATATTTGTGTGGACCGCTGGATGTGATCTGAGCTTTGGGCTTAGAATTAGGCAACGTTCCATATGCAAAAGGACTTGGCCAGTGCCAACATTTCTGAAACCAAGTTCTTGTGATTTGAATTCTCATCTGATGCAAGTATTGGGATCCACTTAAGTTTATCTACTACATGGTCTTGATGCAAATGTCACCTTGAACCTATGTCTAATCCCTTATTCTGAGCCATTCAAGGAGTATGTCATCTGATACATGGGAAAAATTATGAAGAAGATTGTGAAGTTGCTAGCTTGGATGTGGCTATCTTTATTTGATGCCTTTCTCTTCATCTTGCTATTTGTGTATTGATATTGCTTGATTTAAAGTCCAAAGTAAAAATGGGTTTCTATATAACATTCTTGTCTATTGGATTGCATCCCATTGGTCAGATCTTTTCAACTCTTAACTTTTAAATTTTTTCTTAGGATTACTCTCGTCATCTCCTCCCGCTTCTTAAATTTCAAATATCACTCTCTTTTAAAAATCTTCTTTTCTTGTGATTTCTAAACATAGATTTTTTTGGCAAAAGTAGAAACCTTGGCCTTATGTCATTGCATTTTCAAACTCTTCTCCTTAAATGAAACTTGTAAATGAATCTAACCATATTGACTTAAAATTTCAAAAAGACAAAAATAATTAACACTCATTCAAACTCTTTTAGGCCCTTTGCTTTCTTAAACTTAATTTTCGTTAAAAGCAATTCACTCACTTTGAAATTTATACCACGAAATACGAGGTTTTGATCACTCGTCTTTATGTTGGTACGTAGTCACAAGTCCAAAGGTCTTGTCAAACACAAAAATATAATTAATGAATTCTTTTCTCATCCTCACACTCTATTTATTGCAAACATCTTTTATACCAAAACACATACACACATAAAAAAGGGCTCCCTAGGAGTACCTAGGACACTTTGGGTGCTAACACCTTCCCTCTATGTAACCAACCCCCTTACCTGTAATCTCTGGAATTTTATTAGTTTTGATTTGAAAACTTCTTATCTTTGGGTTTTGTTGGTACTTTTCCCTTTTCCTTTGGAAACAATAAAAGCGCAGTGGCGACTCTGGTTTTATTGACGTCAAGTTTATCCATAGCTTAATGGTGATGAATTTACCGCTACCGAATTTAAGTGGCGACTCTGCTGGGGAGTATTCCTCAGTGGGTTTAGCCTAATGTTTTATGTGTATATAATTTGTATATTTCATGTTTTGTATATTTGTTTTATGTGATATAATCAGCTTGTTATGCTTGGTGATCTCTGAGTGGTGAGATAAGTTCTAACCCAAACTTGAGTGCAATTAAGATAGGAGGATGGTATAGTCATGTTTGACTTGTGTGGAGTACCCTTTTGGAGACCCTGTTGGAAACCCTTTTGGAGCTAGTGATGTCACACAAGTCATTTATGGTTAGGCATTACTTTCTCTGATTTAGGGTCCGAGAAGCTGAGGACCGTAGAACATTTAACCCAACTTGGCCTATTTAGGACGTAGTGCGGAGACTGTTCAAGTGTAGACTTGATAATAGTTGTTACGTGATACTACACTTAGACGAGTTTCTCTTGAGAATATTATGGATTGATGAGTCAGTCATCCTAACCCGTAATATCCGATGGATGGAATTAAGACTCTGGGAACTTTTTAGAACATGATCTACAGGTTTTAATCATTAGTACACTCCTTTGGGATGGTTCTTAACTTGACCCCATGCTCGTGACTCACAACCAACCCTTGATTCTTGGTTGATCCAATCAAGTCTTATCAATATCAATGGAACTTGGGTGTTGATAAGGTGAAAACCATAATCCATCAAAATGGATGTTTGATCTTGACAATGACTTGATTCATCCCTTGAACTTTATTTGTTTACCTTGTGTGTGATCCCTTATTTGTGATTGTTGCATTCATGCATTCATGCGCATCATAACATTCATCAGACGAGAAATAGCTTCAAGGAACTGAGGTTTTATTTGCAAATATTTTCAGACCATGGATTATGGACGAAGGAACACTAAGAAGTACATTTTCAGATGTCCGGATTTGAAAGAGATAAGGAAGTTGTCATCTTTTATATTAGATCCCTTGGACTTCAAGCAACGTCATGGGCAGCTTTTATCTGTGTTATCTACTGATGTGGTTGAAGGACTCTTGAGTGTGTTGGTTCACCTATATGATCCTCTCTACCGTTGCTTCACTTTTCCCGATTATCAGCTCGTGCCTATGTTAGAGGAGTATGCCCATCTCTTGGGAATACCTGTTTCTGACAAGTTGCCTTTTAGTGGATTGGAAGAGATTCCCAGATCTCATCTTATAGCTGAAGCTCTTCATCTAAAGAAGTCTTAGATTAAGTCTCATTGGGTGAAGAAAGGAGGAATGTTTGGATTGACTTCTGAGTTTCTCATTGGGAAACCTACTGCTTTTGCTCAAGTCAGTATTGTGGATGCCTTTGAAGCCATCTTTGTGTTGCTCGTCTATGGTTTAAATTTGTTCCATAACATTGATGGTTTTGTTGATGTTAACGCCATTAGAATTTTCTTGATTTGGAATCATGTGCCTACTTTGTTGGGTGATGTGTATTTCTCTTTGCATCTGAGGAATTCTAAAAGTGGTGGAACTATTGTGTGCCGTGTTCCTCATCTCTACAAGTGGTTTATTTCGCATTTGCCTCAGACGCCTGCTTTTATGGAAAGCAAGCAATGTCTATGGTGGTCTCAGAGACTTATGTCCCTCACTAATGATGATATTTTTTAGTATGATTATTTGTTGAGTGGCTTGGATATCATTGATAGTTGTGGTGAATTCTCCAATGTGCCTCTCATTGGTACACAAGTTGGAATCAACTACAACCCTGCTTTGACTCGTCGTCAACTTGGGTTCCCCTTGAGAGACAAACCTAATAACACTCAGTTAAAAGGTCTTTTCTATCAAGAGGGTAAAGATCCCTAACATTTGAAGCAGAAGATAGCTCATGCTTGGCATGATGTGCATAGGAAAGGAAGATCCGAGCTTGGTCCATGCAACTGTGTAGCTTTGGAAGCTTACACTCTTTGGGTGAAGAAAAGAGCTTTGGAATTGAAGATGTCGTATGCTTGTGAGAGACCTATGTCTATGGTTATGGATGAGCCATCAACTATCCCTAACCAAGATGTAGAGGAGTTGGAAGACGAGCTTGCCAAGATGAAGCAAGAGAAGGATATGTGGGAAGAACGGTTCCATGATTTGAGCTGAAAGCATGAGGAGTTGTAGCTTGAGTCTAAGGACAAGGATGCACTTATTGAGTTTCTTGAAGACCGAGTAGTGAATAGACAGAGAGAGCCAGAGGGTCCACCTTCCTCTAGTATGCCTCAACCTTCTGGTGCTTGGAAGAAGATTGTTGACCAGCTTGTCCTCGAAAGGCTCAGATGAAGACTTCTTTTGAGCCCGAGATTCGATGCATTCGAAGGAAATACACGCCTACATCCAAATTGGCTGACATTGTTGTTAGGGGATCCTTAGGATGATTAGTTTCCTTTTCTCTTGTATTTGTATTTTGGTTTCTGAAACTGTACTCAATGTAATCCTTCCAAAATTATATAAATAAAAGAGATTTTTTTGGCCAATCAAATTTGTTATTGTTATTATATATATTTGCAAATAAAATAGTATGTTCCTTGAAAATAAAAACAATCAAAACATTGCATTTCATGCATCATTTGCATAACAGGTTTTCTTCTTCCAAATGTCTTATTGGTTATTCTTCTGTGCTTCAGTCAAACTGTCTCATCGATATAACACTCGTGCCAATCAACCGAGAATCACAGACCATTTGGAACATTAGAACCGAGAACTGAAGGATGAGATTGCTCATTTGACTGCCATCATGGAGTCTGTTCTAACTACTCAAAATCAGTCTTCTCCAACGCCTGCAACTCCTCCTCCTCAGAGGATTGTCCTTTCAGAGGTTGCTACCTCAATTGTGCCTACCACTCAGTTTGCTCCAGCTATGCCTGTCGGATTCCCGTGGGGAATGCCACCGAACTTTGTGCCTGAAAGGGTTGCGCCTACTTTTTCTTCCATGCCGGCATCTAGCCCGGTCATGTCTGTTCCGCCTCCAGTTGTTCACACCCTGCCTCGTGTCGAGGACACCATCTACCATTCCAAGCCGTCTGAGGGTCCGGTTGTTTATGAGAAGATGGACGAGATGAAAGATCAGTTCCTTGAGCTGAGAAAGGAATTGAAGACTTTGAGGGGAAAGGACATGTTTGGTAAGAGTGCTGCTGAACTTTGCTTAGTGCCGAATGTCAAGATCTTGATGAAGCTCAAAGTCCCTGACTTTGAAAATTATAAGGGAAATACCTGTGCACTTAGCCATCTCGTCATGTATGCCAGGAAAATGTCAACACAAACTGATAATGATCGGTTATTGATTCACTATTTCCAAGACAGTCTGACTGGTGCCGCTCTGAGGTGGTATATGGGGTTAGATAGTGCAAATGTTCGCACGTTCAATGATTTGGGCGAAGCCTTTTGAAGCGCCATGAAAAATACAGAGTCGCCACCGGATTTATTTATTCCAAAGGAACGGTAAAATAGCGATAAAACCCCAAATGAGAGACAAGGTCTCGCAACCAAGAGTAGATTCAGAAGTCGATTATGCAAGGGGAAGGTATTAGCACCCCTCACATCCATGGTACTCCATGGGAACCACTTGCTCGTGTCAAATGCATATGGATGTTTATTTATATGTAAGTTGCTTGCTATCAGGAGTGAGATGAAATGATAAGATTAGGGAGAAAATAAGTTTTAAGTTAGTGTGCTCGCCAAGGATTTGGGCCCTCGTGCCTACGTATCCCCATACGTGCAATAGGGAAGTTAGAGCTTCGTAGTTTACCTCAAAACTGGAGTACTTATTTGGTTGTTTTTACTGAACAATATTAACGTTCGCGTGCTACTGTTCACTTTCTTGTACACTCTATCATGGGAGCGAAAAGTATTTGCTTGTTTGCGGTAAAGTGGATACGCTTGGTTCGCACTCTAGCATTTAAACATTATTTTCTCGCACATGGAGACTTAAGCTTCGTTCACGGTAGAACAAAAGTAACACGTCCTTATTGAAAGGTTATGAAGAGAAATCCTTAAGGCAAAAGATGATTTGATTTGTTAGGGTTGATTTTATGCACGGAGACAAGCATCAAACCCTTGGCTAGACAAAGTCAACGGTCCAATAACTCGGGAGTTGAGAGGACAATGTTGTCCTAACCACTCTTTTTTGTCCAAAAAAGAGATTTGAATTGAGAAAGAAGTTTGGCAAGTCTAATCATTGGAACTTAGAGGGAGACAAGTCTCCAACCCTTGACTAAGTACGGTCAACGATCAAAGTACTTGGGAATTGAGAGAACAATGAAGTCCTAACTATTCTTTTTCATCCTCATAGCACCTAAATCTAACTTGTTTGAATCATTATATGTTTTAAGGAGGAAATTCAAGTGTTGGGTCCTCAAGCTAGGTACGACCGACGACCCAATTACTTGAATGTTGTGTACAAACATGTACACCCCATTTGGCATTCCCATTTGTTATGAAAATGTTTTGAAAAAGGAACTTGACATTGAATCAAGTGTTTGAATTTATTATGAAAAATAGTGAGTGAAGAATGAAGGTGAAAGATAGGATGAAGATTGGGAAGAGAATGGAGAAGAGATGTTAAAATATGTAACTATATACAATGGTTAGAATCGATTCAAAAGGTAAGGGATTAATCCAAAAAAAAAACAATCAAAGATCTATCCTATGATCATGGCAAATGAAATTAGCCATACAATGTATTCTTCACCTAAATTGAAATGGGATTTTCAATTTAATCAAAATGATCATAAACCAAAAAACCGATTAAATGGAAAATTGAAGTGACTACTAATCCTAAAAATTAAAATCTACCTAAACATGCATTAGGATCAAAATCAATCCAATATGACATTCACAATCCAAAATCAAGAATCGAATCTAACGACTATGATTATACAAATCAACATGAGTGGAAATTAACCTAAGGTCTAACCATG
Organism: Lathyrus oleraceus; assembly: GCF_024323335.1. Classification (NCBI taxonomy): domain Eukaryota; kingdom Viridiplantae; phylum Streptophyta; class Magnoliopsida; order Fabales; family Fabaceae; genus Lathyrus; species Lathyrus oleraceus. Next base: position 119,010,379 of record NC_066581.1, on the reverse strand, counting down.
GCAAAATCAACCATTAACCATATTAATCTCAACAAAAATCCACAAAAAATAAATAACGATATTTAATGACTAAAAATCTAATCATGGTGTGGTTAATCAAATGAGTGTTAATTCTGGAAAATTAAGAAGAAAAATTAAATCTAATCTAAAGAATGATTAAACCTAATTTCTAATCAAACTATAATATCTAATCAAATCTAATTAGGGGTTAATCTAATCACAACAAAAATTTGTTAATCCTAATTAACAAAAATCCAAAAAAAAACCTAATTTCAACAAAATCAAAAAAGATTAACAATGTGATTAATTAACAAGAATCAAGATTAAGGTAGATTAAGTGAAGAGGTTAAACAAAAACTAAAAGATTAAGGGAATTGATCATGGGCCAGGGGTATGACCCAAAAAGGGGATGTGTGGAAAGAACTGCTCGGCTTGCTAAGGCCAAAGGCCCATGCCTCCAATCATCATGAAACGGGTTCAAAGAAACCCAAAAACGCGTATTCACGCTCAGACGCACCAACCAGAATGCTCACCTTCGACGCAGGAAAAATCGCGGTGGCGTTCGTGAGCGGTTAGATTCACGCCATCGCTGCTGATTCACATGAAGAGTGAAAGATGTCGAGTCTAGACGCAGAATGAAGATCCAAAGGGCGCGCCATGGTTGTTGGATCGAGGAGAAGTCGATGAGTGAAAACGATGATTCGATGTTCCAGTATGAAGAACCGGGGTTCTGTGCGTTGAGCTTTTGTTTTTGCAGAAGAAAGGTGGATCCTTGCGTACGCGTCTGTGGCCGAGTGAAGATGATGAAGACTTTCCGGTAAGCTCTTGTTATTCCGTTTTTTCTCCTGTTCTTGTTTTGGATCCTCCGTTCGTTTTCTTCTTCTTCTGGGCGTTGATATGGTTCTTTGGAGTGGTGGTGAGGTTGGATTGAATTTGTTGAAGTGTTGGGTTTGATTGGCGATTGGTGGTAGAGGTTTGTTGAATAAAAAAAATGGAGAGTTTCTTCTGTTATCGCAGGGTTTCTGTCAAGGGTTGTTAGCAGGGTGGTTCTCTGGATTGTCTAGAGGTTATGGTTGAGGGAGGTTATCGCTAGAGGATGAACATTCTCGGTGATGTGATTGTCGATTCAGAGTGAAGTTGCGGTTGAATGTATGAAGCTTTTCCCGTGTTGAAGATTGGGTGCAGGTTCTGGAAGAGGATGGTTTGTTCTGAAGGGTTCTGTTATGATGAAGGGATTGGAAATGAAGGGTTGAAGAAATTTTTATGGAGTGATTATGGGAGTTTTATCTATTAATGGTTGGAAGTGGAAGAAAAAGTGTTGTTGTGCAGGATTCAGTTATAGTTAGGAGCTTATTGAAAACAGTTAGGTGGTTGGAAAAATAGTTACGAAGTTAGAACTCCCATAATCAGGATTCAGTTTTATCTATAAATTCCTGAATTACAATAAATTTTTATGGAGTGATTATGGGAGTTTTATCTATTATTCAGTTCTGACAGTTCTAAATTGGGGAGTTTGGAAGGTACGGTTCGGTTGATGATTAAAGTGTGTTTGGATTGAGTTTTTGAACTATGTTATGATGCTGAATTTTGAGTTTCACTTGTGCATATTATATTATAATGTCATGGAGCTGGATTTGGTTCGGATTTGGCATTCATATTGGACTTGCATTTTGCTGCGTTCTATTGCAATTGCATCGTGTAGCTGCATTTATTGTCTTGCGTTTACCAGTTATGCTGGCGGTACTACAACTGTTTCTGTTGTAGCTGGTTTGCTGTGATGCACTTATCACATTGCCTTTTTAGATTTCACTTTATTCTATTTTTTCTGTTGCATTTGGCTCGGCATTTGGTAGCTTAGAAGTATTGCGTTTATGCTGCTGTTTGGGCTTGTTTGGAATCTTGGATGAAAAAATGCAATGGAACTGTTTCGGACTTTGTCGTATTGGTTCATGTTATGTAATAGTAGAAATGTATGAGATTATTTAATTTGAAATGTAACGAAATGGTTGTAATGGTTATGTAGTTTATGAAATGTATGTGGAAATGTAACCTTGTAACTTGGATATTTTTTCTTGTAATGTTTATGTCGACATGTGCATGGTTTATAGTTGTATTTGAGAAACCTTGAATGGATTTTAGAAATTGAATGTGTGGTTGAAATTGTATGCAATAAATTCAGGAATTTATTGTAATTTTGTATGTAGTTCATGGTTTTAGTTTTGAAATGTAATTAGGATTGAAATGTTAATGGATGAGTTATTATGGTATTGTGAATGGTGCAATTGTACATGAAATGGTTTATGGTTGTAAATGGTCATGTAAATGGTTATGTTGGAATTGTATGATTATTTATGTTTTTTTTTTACCGGGAACAGAAATGGTGTATTAATACAACGGTCAAATAAATAAAATGGTATTAATGTGTATATGGAAATTAAATCAATGCATTAATGGATGAATTGAAAATGGAAATTGGATTAAAAGATGTTTAATGGAATTTGGATTAAAATGTGGATATGGATTATGGATTAGAAAAATGAATAATTGTTGAAATGGACTTAAACAAAAGAAAGGAATGGGCTTAAAAATATGAAGATGGTAAAAAATGGATTTTGGTTAGATAGTTGACTTGGGTCAACTAGTTGACCAAAAAGTTAATAATTGACCAAAAGTCAACTTAGGTCGAAATGTTTGTTTTCTTGTGGAATAAATGTGGATATGACTGAAAAGCCCAATGTTCTTGATCCAAATAAAACATGTCAATCTAAGACTTAAAATCCAATCAATCAAATACAACCGAATGATACTTAATCAAGCAATCGATTGTAGCACCTTGAATGAATGCACCTTTATCCAGGAAGAGGATCGTGAACAAGTAGACCACTAATGAATTGGAAAAACCAATGAAGCTCCATGAATGACCATATGAATCTCAATCTTGAATGCATACCTTCTATTCGATGCCATGTGTGATAAAAACCCCATGAATCTGTGATTTTTTTTTATGTTTTTCAAATGCAAGTGGAATGTGTTATCATACGGTGGATATGTATATGAGATGAATGATTATCATGATATGTGAATGCTTAAGGTTAGTGACCTAGATTAACTTGTGAAGGGTAAGTGAATTTTAGGGTATGACACCTTTGTGAAGCAGTATAAGTACAACGTGGACAGGGCGCCTGATAGAGACCAATTGAGGTCGATGTCTCAGAAGGACAAAGAGACATTTAAAGAGTATGCCCAGAGGTGGAGGGAACTTGCTGCCCAGATAAGTCGACCATTGGAAGAGAAAGAGATGACCAAGATTTTCCTTAAGACCCTGAGTTCATTTTACTACGAGCGCATGATTGGTAGTGCACCCAGTGATTTTACCGAAATGGTAAACATGGGGATGATATTTGAGGAGGGTTTCCGTGAGGTACGTTTGTCTAAGGAAGAGGTGTCATCAAGCAAGAAGTACGGGAGCAGTTTCGCCAGAAAGAAGGAAGGTGAAACCAATGTAGTATCTATGGGGAGGCAGAGAAGGCCTCATGTCCAAAGAAATACGCAACCACGTCAGCATCATCATCAAGTTTCATCCGTTATTCCAGTATTTTCCAACAATCAATCAATGCCAGTTCAACAACAACGTCAATAACAGCCGCAACAAAGAACAAACAACTACAACAACACCACCAACAATAATCAACAACAACAAAGTTTCGTGAGAAAGGAGGTCACTTTTGACCCTATTCCTATGTCATATGGTCAACTATACTCGTCTTTGGTTCTCAAGAACCTACTTCAACCAAGAAATCTGCCACAAATTCCATAACAACTTCCATGGTGGTATAAGCCAGAACTTCATTGGGCCTTTCATCAAGGAGCTCCCGACCATGATATTGAAAACTGCTACCCGTTGAAATATGAGATCCAGAAGCTAGTGAAGAGTGGGATGGTGTCCTTTGAGGACCGCGCGCCAAATGTGAAAGTGAACCCTTTGCCTGCTCATGGTAATTCCTCTATTAATATGGTAGATGCTTGTCCAGGAAGTTTCTGAGTGTTCGATGTGCGACGTATTCGTCGATCCTTGGTAGAGATGCATAAGACCCTGTGTACCATTAGTGATTGTGAGCACGACCATGATGGTTGTTCAATTTCCAGTGTAAACCCCCGTGGGTGTTCAATAATCAAGAGAGATATTCAAAGGCTGATGGATGAGGGTATGATTCAGATTTTCCAGTCCCGTCACTTGGGTGACGATGTGAATGTAATAGTGCCAGTGTTTAAGACCCCAGAGCGGGTAGTGATTCAGTTTGACAGCAGTAGTAACAACATCAACAGATCGGTATCGCCATTAGTGATACGGTTAGTGGGTCCAATCCCGTATGCATCCGATAGAGTTGTTCTATATCAGTATAATGCTACCATGTTGGGGAATGGTCAAGAGGTTCCGTTACCTACGACCAATTCTGTTGTGAACATTGCTGATATAGAGAAGGTGACCCATAACGGTCGTGTTTTTCGGCCCGTTTTCCCGAAAGAGGTGGTAGAGGAGGTTTCAGGTGGTAAGAAGTTTGATGTACCTGTAGTGAATCCGGTTAGTGCTCCAATGTGTCAGTCTGGTAAATCCAACAGTTTGAAGCCTAATGATGATGATGAGGTACTACGTTTTATAAAGAAAAGTGAATTCAATATGGTGGAGCAACTGCTCCAAACTCCTTCAAAAATTTCAGTGTTTTCTCTGCTCATGAATTCTGAAGCGCACAGAGAAGCATTGCAAAGAGTATTGGAGCAAGCATATGTCAAGCATGATGTAACTGTAAGATCAATTTGAACACATCGTGGATAACATCACTTCCTGCAACAACTTGAGCTTTTGTGATGAAGAACTTCCTGAGGAAGGCAAAAATCACAATCTAGCATTGCATATATCGATGAACTGTAAGGAAGATGCATTTTCAAATATGATAGTTGATATAGGTTCTTCTTTGAATGTACTCCCCAAATCAACTCTGTCAAGGTTATCATATCAAGGCGCTCCTATGAGGTATAGTGGTGTAATCGTCAAAGCTTTTGATGGTTCTCGCAAGACTGTTATAGGAAAAGTGGATCTTCTAGTGAAGATAGGTCCGAGTGATTCCCAAATTACTTTTCAAGTAATGGACATCCACCTGGCCTATAGCTGCTTGTTGGGAATGCCATGGATACATAAGGCTGGAGCTATGACATCCACTTTGCACCAAAAGTTGAAACTTGTGAAGAATGGCAAGCTTGTCATTTTTAGTGGAGAGAAAGCACTCTTGGTAAGTCACCTGTCATCTTTTTCATATGTGGAAGTTGAGGAAGATGTTAGAACTCCGTGCCAAGCTCTATCTATTGCTGAAGTGAAGAAAGATGGGGCACCCATGTCTTCTTTCAAAGACGCGCAGAAAATTGTTGAAGATGGAAGTTCAGATCAGTGGGGCCGTATGGTAGAGGTTGCCGAGAATAAGAGTAGAGTTGGTTTGGAATTCCAACGAGGGTCGTCTTATGTCAAAGCTGAAGATGTGCAACCTAGTTTCCATAGCGGAGGGTTCGTTCATGGTACTGGTCAACACTTAGCTACTATGATCGAGGGTGATGAAGATAAAGGCTGCGTCGATTTTGTGACACATGGAAAGGCTTGCAATAATTGGATCGCTGTTGATGTTCATATTATCGTCCATCACTTTAAGTAATTCATTTTTATCATTTTAGAAAAATCCTTCTCCTATGCATAAGGGAGAAGTGAACATTGTTGGGCATATTTCAAATTAATCATCAATAAAATACAATTATATTCATCCACATCTATGATATTTTATTTTTACTTTTTACTTTTCTGAAAAATGGCAATCACATAAATCATAAATAAATAATAATTATCCGTTTGCATAATGTTTGGTCACAATTCACTTCTCTAAAATCAAAATATCAAATCATTATACAGGTTGGTTTCAAAACCCATTTAATACAATGATCCTACTTCTTCTCCAAACTTTGAATCCCCTGTGTTTAAGGTTGAGGAAGAAACAGATGAAGAAGTGTCTGATGAATTGTCTCGTCTACTTGAGCACGAGGAAAAAGGCATTCAGCCATTCGAAGAGCATATTGAGTTAGTCAACTTGGGTTTTAAAGATGATGTGAAGGAAGTCAAGATTGGGTCTCAACTATGTCCAGGGGTTAAGAAGGGGTTGATTGATCTTCTTTAAGAGTATTTAGATGTCTTGGACTGGTCCTATCAAGACATGCCTGGTTTGGATTCTGAGTTGTGGAGCATAAATTGTTGTTGAAGCCAGAATTCCCGTCAGTCAAGCAGAAGTTGAGGAGAACTCATCCTGATATGGCAATAAAGATCAAAGAATAAGTGCAAAAGCAGATCGATGCTGGTTTCCTTGTTACTGCTGAGTATGAGCAGTGGGTGAGTAATATAATGCCTATTCCGAAGAAAGACGGAAAAGTCCGTATGTGCGTTGATTATAGAGATTTGAACAAAGTAGTCCGAGAGATGATTTTCCTCTGCCATACATTGACATGTTTGTAGATAATACAACTAAATTCAAAGTCTTTTCGTTTATGGACGGATTTTTCGGTTATAATCAGATCAAGAAGGCACCTGAGGATATGGAGAAGACCAATTCATTACACCCTAGGGAACATTTTGTTATAGAGTGATGCCTTTTGGTTTGACCACACTTTTTCATGATATGATGCATAAAGAGATCGAAGTATATGTTGATGATATGATTGCTAAATCAAGTAATGAAGAAGAACATGTTGAGAATTTGTTGAAACTATTCCAGCGTTTGAGGAAGTACAAACTCCGCTTGAATCCCAATAAGTGTACTTTTGGTGTTCGCTCTGGTAAGTTTTTGGGCTTTATTGTCAGTGAGAAGGGTATTGAAGTTGATCCTGCCAAGGTCAAAGCAATATAAGAGATGCCCGCGCCTCAAACCGAGAAGCAAGTTAGAGGTTTTCTCGGTCGCTTGAATTATATCTCAAGATTTATATCTCATATGACTGCCACACACCTATATTCAAGCTTCTTCGGAAAGATCAGTCTTGTGATTGGAACGAAGATTGCCAGAAAGCTTTTGACAATATCAAGGAATATCTGCTTGAGCCTCCGATTTTGTCTCCACCTGTTGAAGGCAAACCGTTGATCATGTATTTAACTGTGCTCGAAGAGAGTATGAGTTGTGTTCTAGGTCAGCAAGACGAAACTGGAAGGAAAGAGTATGCTATTTACTACCTCAGTAAGAAAATCACCGACTATGAGACTCGGTATTCTATGCAAGAAAAGACTTATTGCACATTGGCTTGGGCTGCTAAGTGTCTGTGTTAATATATGTTGAATCATACCACTTGGTTGATATCTAAAATGGATCCAATCAAGTATATTTTTGAGAAACCTGCTTTAACTAGGAGGATTGTCTGTTGGCAGATGTTATTATCTGAGTATGATATCGAATACCGATCTCAAAAAGCAATTAAAGGTAGTATCTTGACTGACCATTTGGCTCACCAACCGATTGAAGATTATCAGTCAATACAATATGATTTCCCTGATGAAGAGATCTTGTACCTGAGGATGAAAGATTATGATGAACCATTGCTTGAAGAAGGGCCAGAACCTAGTTCCCGCTGGGGTATGGTATTTGATGGAGCTATTAATCAGTATGGCAATGGCATTGGGGCAGTGATTATTACTCCTCAAGGAATGCATTTTCCATTTACAGCTAGATTGACTTTCAAGTGTAAAAATAATATAGCTGAGTATGAATCTTGCATTATGGGGCTTGAAGAGGCCATTGATCTCAGAATCAAGTATTTGGACGTCTATGGAGATTCAACTTTGGTTATGAATCAGATCAAAGGTGAATGGGAGACAAATCAACCTGGTTTGATAACATATAGAGATTACGCAAGGTGGATTTCAACTTTCTTTATAAAGGTTGAGTTTCATCATATCCCTCGAGATGAAAACCGGATGGCATATGCTCTTGCAACGTTGGCTTCAATGATTGTGGTGAAATTTTGGAATGAGGTTCCTAATATGACCGTGATGCGTCTTGATAGGCCAGCTCATGTGTTTGTTGTTGAAGAAGTCAAAGATGAAAAGCCGTGGTATTTTGATATCAAGTGTTTCCTCCAAAGTCAGATTTACCCTCCTAGGGCATATTTGAAAGATAAGAAGACTTTGAGGAGATTAGCCAGTAATTTCTACTTGAATGATGATGTGCTTTACAAGAGAAATTTCGATATGGTTCTGCTCAGATGTGTGGATAGACACGAAGCAAACCTGTTGATGACTGAAGTCCATGAAGGTTCCTTTGGTACTCATTCCAATGGGTATGTTATGGCTAAGAAGATATTGAGAGCAGGTTACTATTGGGTGACAATGGAATCTGACTGTTGCAAGCTTGTGAAGAAATGCCACAAGTGTCAAATTTATACAGATAAAATTCATGTTCCTCTGACACTATTGAACGTCATTTCCTCTCCATGGCCATTCTCCATGTTGGGAATTGATATGATTCTTATGATTGAGCCCAAAGCTTCGAATGGACATCGTTTCATTTTGGTGGCAATTGACTACTTCACAAAGTGGGTTGAAGCAACATCGTATGCAAATGTAACAAAGCAAGTTGTTGTAAGGTTTATGAAGAATCAAATTATATGTTGTTATGTTGTGCCAAGTAAGATCATTACTGACAATGGATCGAACTTATACAATAATATGGTTGAAGCTCTTTGCAAGGACTTCAAGATTGCACATCATAATTCTTCTCCCTACAGACCTAAGATGAATGGGGTTGTTGAAGCTGCAAACAAGAACATTAAGAAGATCATTCTCAAGATGGGTATTAGGAAAAAGTACAGTACTCATAAATCAAGAAGAATACTGCCCATTGTTGGGAATCCCACCTTGGGGCTTCCTAATGTTCTTGTTTGCAGCTTCAACAACCCCATTCATCTTAGGTCTGTAGGGAGAAGAATTATGATGTGCAATCTTGAAGTCCTTGCAAACAACCCCACTCAACTTTTAGTCCCCTGAGAGTCTATTACCCAATAATGGGTAATATTCTTCTTGATTTATGAGTACTGTACTTTTTCCTAATACCCGCTAAAAGTAATCTATTTCCTCTTTCTCCCCAGCGGATTCGTTTTCACGTTTCCCCAAGAAGTCTATCCTTGATATGTTCATCTTAACCGATGATAAATATTTTCTTCCCTTGCTTTGAGTCTATCCTTGATATGTTCATCCTAATCGATGACGAATATTCTCATTTGGTATTCTACCTAGTAAAAATGTAGTTGTAATCCCTATTTCTTTCCCCAGAAGGTTAACCCTTGATATGTTCATCCTAACCGATGACAGGTTTTCTCCTCTTTGTGGTCTTCTGCCCAGTAACCGGTAGTTGTAAATCCTGTTTCCCCTTGCGGAATCTATCCTTGATACATTCACTTTAACCAGTGACGGATATTCTCTTCTTTGGTATTCTATCCAGTAACCGATAAATATAATTCCTGTTTCTCCCCTCGAAATTTATCCTTGATATGTTTACCCTAACCGGTAACGGATATTCTTACTAATTCCCCAGGTGGTCTATCCTTGATATGTTCATCTTAACTGATGACAGATATTCTTCCTTTGAGTTTATCCTTGATATGTTCACTTTAATCAGTGACAAATATTCTCTCTTTTTGGTCTTCTGCCTAGTAACCGGTAGATGTAAATCATATTTTGGCTTTTCCCCAACTGGTTATTCTTACCTAGTAACTGGTAATGAATATACCTCCGGGATGCCCTCAGTGATTCATCCTTGATATGTTTACCCTAACCGGTAATGGATGTCCTCTCTGTCAGATTATGTTATCCTCCTACCTAGTAACCGGTAGTGGATAATATATTTCTATTACTCCTGTGTTGATGTTCTTTTCTTCCCCAGTTGAGTTTGATTGCATATTTCCTCATTGAAATCTCCGTCCCCTGTTTGGATCAAGTATTTCAGTTTTGTCCTGATCTACCCGTTTCCCCTGCAGATTTTTCTTTTATCCCCGACTGAGTTTTTCCACTAATTTATTTTCATGGAATCTCTCGTGTCCCCCAACAGTTTTAATTCGTAACCTGGCCTATGCACAACTTTTTATCCCCCAGGGTCTCTGTCTCCCCAGTGAGTTTTCCTTAGGGAATGCATTATGCTCCTGCGGACTTTCAGTCTCTCCGGATTCTTTTCCTTTGTGGCAACATTTTCTCCACAGAGATTATTTTTAACATTTTATTTCATATGCATCATAAGGTCTCTTGGGGACCGAAATTTGATTATATTGTTTTTATTTAAGTCCATTCTACTGAGTCGATACGAAGATTTTAAACTTCATCTCCTCAACTAGAACGTCCTTAAATAGGGGCAGCTGTAAGACCCTAATTTTGGCCCTAAGATCCCTCATGGTATCTCATCATATGCATTGATTTTGGGATCACACCTTGGCATCCTCCTTACCCCTCATTCATTGGGTTTGTATTGGGAGAGATCATCAAGCACTTTTGATTGTATCATACTTCATTTTTCTTTATTTTTACTAACCAAAATACCAAAAATATGTCAATGTGTAGTTTATTGTTTTTGTAGGTAGTGTACATGCTCACCTATGCTCTATCAAGCTCATATTTAGGGTTTGAGACCCTCAATGCAAGGAGCTCAATCAAGAAATGATTTACTATGACTCTAATTATCATACATGGATCCCCATGATCTTCACATGTTATTTTGATCAAGAAATCATCATGAGTTTGGAGTTTGTTTGCCTTAGAAACCCTAATTATCTAGGTATCTTGTGTGACTTCTTCAACAAGTTTCTTCAACAATTGATCAAATATTTCAAGGGATAATTTACATTACACCATCTTATGCATATATGGTCCTCTATGAGTCCTAAAAGTCAATAGAATGTCAAGCTAGCATGTGGGTTCATGGTGGTTGACGAGAAAAAGTCAACTGGCCAAAACTGGGGTTCCCTGGACCCTATCAACTACAATTTTTGTCATATGAAAATGATTCGAAGAGAAAAGTTACTCTAAATGACATTCCAAACAACTTTAATGTTTAGGTATAGATCTAATTTTGCTTGGAAAGTCACTTCTTATGGTTAAAGATTATAGGTCATATTGTCTAAACCCAAGTTTGGAGGTCACCTTCCCAAGGCCATAACTTGCTCATTTTTTATGAGATAAAATCCATTCAAATTCCATGATCAATTTCAAGATGTCTACTTAAAATTTTATGTTTGGGGGAAGTGAAAATTCAACTTGAAAATGCATATGCCAAGAGGAAACATTATAGGTCATTTTAGGCCATTACCATTGAACAAGTGATTTTCCTCAACTTTTAAAATGCATAACTCCTTCATGCCAAATCCAAATGAGGTCAAATTTGTTACCACATAGAAGAGATTTGAAAGAGCTACAACTTTGATTAAGGAACGTTTCTCGTTTGAAGTCCATAGAAAAAGTTATTCAAGGAGGAAGAAGTGAACATTTGACTTGGGACTTGGAAAATTTTCAAATATGTTTGATTTCCCAAACTTCTACCTCAAAATTCATCATGATCCAAGCTTCAAATGAAAACATGTTCAACATGAATGCTTTTCCCCTTGATCTCACCTTTCCAAAACATCTAAGATCATATCATTTGGATTAAATTTGAGGGACTTGCGCATGGCTTCATTATGGGAAGTGTTTTGGCAAGATTGGACTTCACATGATGATTTCAGCATACTTTGCACACGAATTGGGAAGTGGATTGCATCATCCTCAAGGCCCAAATCATTTCCCATGCACCAATGAAAGGAGGTTTCTAATTTTGTCAAATTTTCAAGTGGTGAAAATATCAAGTGCATTGCCTATTTAAAAAAGCTTAAGGCTTCAGATTCATCATAAACACCTTGCCCAAGCTTTGCTAGACCATTTCAAACCCTCAATGCCATAGAATTTCTGAAGGTTTCTCTTGAAATCGAGCTTGAACTTCATCTTCTGTTTGGAAGTTGAAACTCCAGAAATTCACTTCCTTTTTCATATCATTTGGTTTCTGCAAGCAAGAGGAGGAGAAAGCAATCAAATCCAGATAAAGATCAATTAAAATTAGATCAACTCGAAGGTGATTTTTCATAAACTTCTTCTCTTCGATTCTCTCTCAATTCTCCACTATTCTTGTTGATTTTTGGTTGTCTGAAGTCGTACCAATGTAGGCAACAAGATTGAGTTGCTTTGAGGTCAAATCGAAGCAACTCAGTTCATGATCCTCAAAATTCATTTCCCTGTATCTTTTCATATACTTGGAATTAGACAAAATTGAGGCCAGATTCGAGCTCCTGAGCATTTTTTATTTAAATCCATGTCTTGCTTTTTCATTTTGGTGATGGTTGAAGGTGGACCAGTCTGGTGAGGTCCACCGGAGAAGAAGACCAGAGCTCTGGCTCCGACGATGTGTTGGAAGCATCTCAACCATAAGATCCATTTAAAATGTTTAAATCTTGGGCGTTGATTGTGATTCCCAAGCGCGCATCTCATTTGACTTAGGCATATTTGGAACGCGCGCTCTGATCCATATGATCTACCACCTCAATTAATGAGGGTGATCAGATGGTCCACGTTTTTTTGATTTTCTGAAATTTCTTTTAATTGCTTTATTTTCATTAATTCATATTAATTTCATTATGATCCAAAAAATATGGGACTTTCACCGAAGAAATTCAAATATTTTTCTCTTTCATTTTCTGAATTTAAATTATTTTTTGGATCAATATTGATATTTTTCATGATTTAATTATTTTTGTGCATATTTTTAATTGTTTAAAAATACTTCTGACTTTTCAAATATGATGAATTTTTTTATCCAAGGTCCTTTGACCTTGTTTGACCTATGATAAATCTCTTCTCCAAGGTCCTTTGACCACATTCATTACGCCCTAGGGAACATTCTGTTATAAAGTGATGCCTTTCGGTTGAAAGAATGTCGGTGCAACATACCAGAGAGCTATGACTACTCTTTTTCATGATATGATGCATAAAGAGATCAAAGTCTATGTTGATGATATGATTGCCAAGTCGAGTAATGAAGAAGAGCATGTTGAGCATTTATTAAAGTTGTTCCAGCGTTTGAGGAAGTATAAACTCCGCTTGAATCCCAATAAGTGTACTTTTGGTGTTCGTTTTGGTAAGTTGTTGGGCTTTATCGTCACTGAGAAGGCTATTGAAGTTGATCCTGGCAAGGTCAAAGCAATACAAGAAATGCCAGCGCCCAAAACTAAGAAGCAAGTCAGAGGTTTTCTCGACCGCTTGAATTACATCTCAAGATTTATATCGCATATGGTTGCCACATGTGCGCCTATATTCAAGCTTCTTCGGAAAGATCAGTCTTGTGATTGGACCAAAGATTGCCATAATGCTTTTGACAATATCAAGGGGTATCTGCCTGAACCTCCGATTTTGTCTCCACCTGTTGAAGGAAGACCATTGATCATGTATTTGACTGTGCTTGAAAGAAAGTATGGGTTGTTTTCTTGGTCAACAAGATGAAACTGGAAAGAAAGAATATGCTATTTACTACCTCAGTAAGAAATTCATCGAGAGTGAGACTCAGTATTTTATGGTTGAAAAGACTTGTTACACATTGGCTTGGGATGCTAAGCGTCTGCATCACTATATGTTGAATCATACTACTTGGTTGATATCCAAAATGAATCCAATCAAGTATATTTTTGAGAAGCCTGCTTTAACTGGGAGAGTTTCTCGTTGGCAGATTTTGTTATCCGAGTATGATATTGAATACCGATCTCAGAAAGCTATTAAAGGTAGTGTATTGGTTGACCATTTGGATCACCAACCGATTGAAGATTACCAGTCAGTGTAGTATGATTTTCCTGACGAAGAGATTTTGTACTTGAAAATGAAAGATTGTGATGAACCATTACTTGAAGAAGGACCAGAACCTGGTTCCCGTTGGGGCATGGTATTTGATAGAGCTGTTAATTAGTATGGTAATGACATTGGGGCAGTGATTATTACTCCTCAAGGCACTCATTTTCTGTTCACAGCTTAATTAACTTTCAAGTGTACAAACAACATGGCTGAATATGAAGCTTGCATTATGGGGCTTGAAGAAGCCATCGATCTCAGAATCAAATATCTTGACGTCTATGGAGATTCAACTCTGGTTGTAAATCATATCAAAGGTGAATGGGATACGAATCAACCCGGTTTGATACATATAGAGATTATGCGAGGAGGATTTTAACTTTCTTTACAAAGGCTGAGTTTCATCGTATCCCTCGAGATGAAAATCGGATGGTAGATGCTCTTGCAACATTGGATTCAATGATTGTGGTGAAATTTTGGAATGAATTCCTAATCTGACTGTGATGCGTCTTGATAGGCCAGCTCATGTGTTTACTTTTGAAGAGGTCGAAGATGATAGATGTCGTGGTATTTTGATATCAAGTGTTTTCTCCTACGTCAGATTTACCCGCCCGGGGCATCTTTGAAAGTGTAAGACCCCAATTTTGACCCTAAGATCCCTCATGCATTTTATCATAAGTATTAGCATAGGGATCATACCTTGGCATCCTCCTTAGCCCTTTTTGCATTGGGTTTGTTTTGGGAGAGATCACCAAGCACTTTGTGATTATATCATACTTGTATTCTATAATTTCACTAACCAAAATACCAAAAAAATATGTCTTTGTGTAGCGGGGTATTCGTTACCTTTAGATTTATTAACTAAATCAAAAGTAAATCATACAATTCGAGTCGCCACCGCACTTCTATTTATCCAAAGGAAAGGTTATAAAGCGAATAAAAATCGAGAAGTTTTATCAAATCAAAAACTAATAAAAATGTCAGAGATCTGGGTAAGGGGGTTGGTTATGCAATGGGAAGGTTTTAAGCACCCAAAACATCCTTAGTACTCTAAGGGAGCCCTTTTTGCAAAGTTGTATGGTAGGTTGGTATTTGTGAAAATATTTGTGCAAACAAGATTGGGGAGATGAGAAAAGAATATACATTATTTACAATTTTGTTGTTTGAATGGATAAACCCATTGCCTATGTACGGTAGGATCAAAACCTCGTAGTTCGAGGTAGAAATCTCAAAAGATTTGTGAATTGATTTGTCAAAAGCCTTAAGGTCTTTCGTTATCAAAGGGAGAAAACTCAACCTAAACCAACAATCCACCATGTGAGGAGAGCTTTAACATACTAGTGAGGGATCCACCCTATAATAAGTATGGAAGACTTATAGTCCAACCACTAAGGATAAGGTGAGGTTTACATCAACCACTATGATAACTCAAACCTATGGCTAATGTTTATGAAAAAGGTTTTAACAAAGGTGGCCATTGGAACCACATAAATCATTTGAAGTGAGTTGTATTTACCAATTAGAAGTATTCATAAAATGAAGTCAAAGTTGACTTAAGATTCAATTCAAAATAAGTATTAATGAAAAGAGTTTGAAAAATCAAAGGCATAAGGCCTAGGTTTCTAATTTGAAAAACAATGTCAATGTTTGCATAAAATGAGTTTGACTTGGGTTAGAGTGGAGAGAAGAAGAGAAGGGCTAGTCCTAAACATGCAAAGATGAGAGAAAAGAATAAAACCCTTGGAGTTCCTTTCTTGAGATCATAAAGATGATCCAAGATGCTCCTTTCCTTTGGACTTAGCAATTAACTCAAGCAATCAAACAAATATTCAATCAAGCTCCTAGGATCTCCATTTGGACTTGTCTCTCTTAACTTGGATGCTCATGACAATGGTCCTTCTTGTTGGAGAATTGCCATCCAAGGCGCAGCGAAATTTAAAAATTTCTCCATTTAGTGATCCTACGAATGGGCATGATCAGTGATAGAATCGTTACCTCTTGTGGCGATTCAAACCTTTGGTGCAGATCTCTGATAATGATCAAAACCTTTGATACAGATCCACGGGGCGATCACGAACGTTGAACGATGACAACGTCTCTACTCAGTCCACACGAACGGATTCCTTCAATCGCAGTGCTAGCTGTTATGAATGAAGGCTTTGAGTGAGAGAAAGAGGGAAACAAAGATCCAAGTCTCTACTTGAATTTCAATCTGAGTGGAGTGGGGTGACAATGCTTCTACCCAAATGGTTCTATTTATAGAACCACTTGTGTGGGCTTCAAGCTAAAAAGCCCACTTAAGTGTATTTTGGCCCATATCTTATAATATGCCCAAAATCACTTAAGTATTTGGTACCTTACCATATTTCGTCTCCCACTTAAGTGCACCGTACCTTACGGTGTTCCTTAGTTACTCTATCTCTCATCAATCCGTCCTTTGTGTGTGACCCTATAGGTTTTCGCGGCGTTGGCAATTATATTAAATCACACATTTAACATAATAAACAGTGAGCGGTATCTAGCAACACATCACTGCTACCCAAGTCACGAAAATGTCATGTGATCTGACAAAACCTCCTGTGATAATAATTATGTGTATAATTACCCCTTTGCCCTTATGTCTATATTGAACACAAGGTATAGACCGTGTCATCCTTGTCCAGTTCAATATTGGGCCCATAGACATTTATCCTGTTACGCAGGATGGGCAAATTCCATCTAGGACACTCATGTCCCTCAGCATGCTTTGTGGAGTACCCATCAACTGTCTTTATGGTTATCCAGTTACGGACAACGTTGGATCAGCAACAAAGCACTCGACTCTACATCTAGGATCCATAGTGGTTTCAGGTCGAAGAGTCGTATACACTATTATCACCATGAGAATAACTTATGACACTTTGCATAACTTTCTATATAGTATTCTCATAGCGGGTCAATCCGGTATAAATATTACTCCTAATATTCATACCTATGTTTAAGACTTGATAACTCTTTATCCATGATCCATGAGATGTGATCATCAGTCTACAAACATAATAGTCTTAATGCTTTAATGTTATCCCACTTCACATTAAAGCTCGACTACGGATACTTTAAGAATAGTGCCCTTATGTTTAATGTGTTCTCATGATTAAGTCACACTTAATACATTAAATGGACTATCTATTCCAGGGACTTTATTAATCAACCATAATAAAGAAAATGCCTTTTTATTATTAATAAATAATTCGATACAAGTACCAAAAGTATTGGCCGCTTAGAGCCAGTCTTCTCCAATGCCATCAACTCCTCCCCAGAGGACGGTCATCTCTGAGGTCGTAACTTCTACTGTGCCTGCTGCAACAGCTTATTTTGCGCCGTTTATGCCAGCCGGGTTCCCGTGGGGAATTCCTGCCAACTTCATGCCTGAGGGTTTTGCTCCTACTCTTGCTTCTTTGCCGGCATCTAGCCCAGTCCTTTCAGTGCCACCTCCCGTTGTGCACACGCTACCAAGGGTCGAAGATACCATCTATCATTTTGAGCCATCTGAGGGCCCAGATGTTTATGAGAAGATGGATGATATGAAGGATCAATTCCTTGAACTTCGCAAGGAACTGAAAACTTTGAGGGGGAAAGACCTCTTTGGTAAGAGTGTTGCTGAGTTGTGCCTTGTGCCCAACGTGAAGATCCCTATTAAATTCAAAGTGCCTGACTTTGAGAAGTATAAGGGAAACACATGCCCACTCAGCCATCTTGTGATGTATGCTCGCAAGATATCGACGCAAACTGATAACGATCAACTGCTTATCCACTATTTCCAGGACAGTCTGTCCGGTGCCGCTCTCCGGTGGTACATGGGGTTGGAGAGTTCGAACATCCGTTCTTTCAACGATCTTGGCGAGGCCTTCGTCAAGCAGTATAAATACAATATGGATATGGCTCCTAATAGGGACCAATTGAGAGCAATGTCGCAGAAGGAGAAGGAGACCTTCGAAGAATACGCCCAGAGGTGGCGCGAATTGGCAGCTCAGATAGTGCCTCCCCTAGAGGAGAAAGAGATGACCAAGATCTTATTGAAGACCTCGAGCTCGTTTTACTACGAGAGAATGATAGTCAGTGCTCCGTCAGACTTCACCGAGATGGTGAATATGGGAATGAGACTGGAGGAGGGGGTCCGTGAAGGACGGTTAACTCGAGAGGAAGGCTCTTCAGCAAAGAGATATGGAAGCTTTACAAAGAAGAAGGAGGGAGAGGCACACGTTGTGTCTTCCCATATCAAGAGAAGACCCTCTGTGAAGAGGAAGATTGCTCGTCCCGTCCATAATCAGCATCAGGTGGCTCATATAGCACTTGTTTTTAGGGAAGCTCAACATTATCAACAACCGCAAACCCAGCAATATCAACAACAACAACAGGCCTATCAGCCTCGAAACAACAACAATAATGCCAGCACCAGCTATGAGAGGAAGAGGGTCACCTTTGATCCAATTCCGATGACTTATGCTGAACTCTATCCATCTCTGATCGATAGAGAGTTAATCACTCTGCGAGACCCTCCCGCTGTACCTGCTAATCCCCAATGGTGGTACAAGCCTGAACTTCATTGTGTGTATCATTCCGGTGCTCCCGGACATGACGTGGAAAATTGTTATCCCCTTAAGACCAAGGTACAAGACCTTGTGAGAAGTGGGATTTTGTTTTTCGAGGACGTAGGTCCGAATATGAAGAAGAATCCGTTGCCCGAGCATGGGAAGTCTATTAATATGGTCCAGGGCTGTCCTGGCAAGTACAAGGTCAAATACGTCAGTCATATCTGACAATCGCTGGTTGAGATGCATTGCCTGCTGTGTGATTATAGTCATTATGAGCATGACCACGATAGATGTCAAGTATGTTCTGTTAATCAAAGAGGGTGTCGCCAGGTGCACAGAGATGTCCAAGAGATGTTGGACGAAGGAATCATTGAGATCCTCCAAAATAGAAATGTTGACGAAGATGCTCTCGAAGTCAATGTAATTTCTTCGGTCTTCCGGATACCTGAGCCTGTTGTCATCAAGTATGATGGTAGCAAGTAGAAGGTTTCTCCTACTCTGACTATCAAGCCTGCTGGCCCTGTACCGTACTCCTCCGAGAAAGCGGTTCCCTATCGCTACAATGTTGTAGCAGTGGAGAATGGGAAAAAGGTTTCCTTGCCCTCTTCATCTGTTGTTAACATTGCTGATGTCAGTGGGTTGACCCGTAGCGGTCGTGTATTTTCAGCCCCGTTGAAACCTCAAGCTGATGCTCGAGGAAATGTTGATGCTGATTTTATTGAACGCCCGATTGTGAATGCTGTGAGCACGCCGAATCCGGCGCTTGTTGCTAAGCCTTCCTCTATATTGAAAACTCCTGTTTCTGTTGGCCCGAGTGGCAATACGAAAGAAGATTGTGATGAGATGCTGAGGCTCATCAAGAGGAGCGAGTACAATGTTGTAGACCAGCTTCTACAAACGCCATCCAAAATATTTGTGTTATCATTGCTTTTGAATTCAGAACCACACCGAGAAGCTCTGCAGAAGGTGTTGGATGTGGCGTATGTGGATCACGACGTCACGATAGAACAATTTGATAGCATTGTCGCAAACATCACTGCTTGTAACAATTTGAGTTTTAGTGAAGCTGATCTCCCCGAGGAGGGAAGAGACCATAATTTGGCATTACACATATCTATGAGCTGCAAGGATAATGCCATGTCCAATGTGTTGGTGGACACTGGGTCATCGTTGAATGTATTGCCGAAAATCACTCTCGCGAAGTTGTCATATCAGGGGCCTCCCATGAGGCAGAGTGGAGTAGTCGTGAAGGCTTTCGATGGGTCTCACAAAATTGCGATTGGTGAGGTTGATCTCCCAGTCAAAATCGGACCAAGTGATTTCCAGATTACCTTCCAGGTTATGGACATTCACCCATCGTATAGCTGTCTCCTAGGCAGACCATGGATTCACGAGGCTGGCGCCGTGACATCCACCCTACACCAGAAACTGATGTTCGTAAAAAACAAGAAGCTGGTAGTGGTAGGGGGAGAGAAGGCTCTCCTGGTTAGCCATTTGTCTTCCTTCTCTTATATAAATGCTGAGAATGAAGTTGGAACTCCGTTCCAAGCTTTATCTATTGCTGAACCTGTTGAGAAGAGAACTCCCTCATTTGCTTCCTATAAAGATGCGAAGTTGGCCATTGAGCATGGTGCAACTGCTGGATTGGGGGAAATGATCAAGCTAGAAGACAATAAGTCCCGGGTTGGCATATGCTTTTCTTCTGGGGTCTTCAACAAGCGAGGTTTGTTCAAGAGCGGAGGTTTCATCCACACCGGTCAAGACGAAGAGGCTGCTGCCATTTTGGAAGAGGATGTAGAGGATTCTGGCAATTTCATTATCCCTGGAGGGGTTTGCAATAATTGGGTCGCTGTGGATATTCCAACAGTTATCCATAAGTCAAACTAATATTCATTGTGATTAAAAACCCTTCTCCCATGCCAAAATGAGAAGTGATGACATTGTTGGCGCATAAATCCAATGATATTTTCATTCAATAAATTCATGTTAAATGTTTGTTTTTCCAATTATTTTCTCTTTTTGCTTTTGCATGAAATTGGTGATCACATAAAACCCTAAGAATAAAATCAATCTTTTCATCTGCATAATGATTTGCCTTGTTTGAATTCTAAAGCTTCTTTTATATCCAAAATCATTACGCAGGTTGATCAAACCCATTGAACATAATGATCCAACACCATCTCCCATCTTTGAATTCCCTGTATTTGAGGCAGAAGAAGATGATGTTGAAGAGATTCCTGACGAGATTACCCGTCTACTTGAACATGAAGATAAAATCATTCAACCGCATCTTGAGAATCTGGAAACAGTCAACTTGGGGTCTGAGGATTGTGTGTGAGAAGTGAACATTGGGGCACTCCTGGAAGACATGTCTGGTCTAGATACTGATATTGTGCAACATTTCCTGCCTTTGAAGCCTAAGCGCGTGCCTGTGAAGCAGAAGCTCAAAAGAACTCATCCTGATATGGCAGTGAAGATTAAAGAAGAAGTTCAGAAGCAAATTGATGCGGGGTTTCTGGTGACTTCTACATATCCTCAATGGGTGGCCAATATTGTGCCCGTGCCTAAGAAAGATGGAAAAGTCCGAATGTGTGTGGACTATAAAGACTTGAATAAAGCTAGTCCAAAAGATGATTTCCCTCTACCACACATAGATATGTTGGTAGATAATACAACTAAATTCAAGGTCTTCTCATTTATGGACGGATTTTCCGGATATAATCAGATTAAGATGGCACCCGAGGATATGGAGAAGACAACATTCATCACACCTTGGGGAACATTCTGTTATCGACTGATGCCCTTCGGTTTGAAGAACGCCGGAGCCACGTATCAACGAGCTATGACTACCTTGTTTCATGATATGATGCATAAGGAGATCGAGGTTTATTTTGATGATATGATTGCGAAGTCAAGAAAGAAAGTTGAACATGTAGAGCACCTATTGAAGCTTTTTCAACGTTTGAGGAAGTACAAACTTCGTCTGAATCCCAACAAGTGCACATTTGGAGTCCGTTCTGGCAAGTTATTGGGTTTCATTGTTAGTGAAAGAGGTATTGAGGTTGATCCTGCAAAGGTCAAAGCAATACAAGAGATGCCTGCGCCCAAAACTGAGAAGCAAGTCCGAGGCTTTCTTGGTCGCTTGAATTATATTTCCAGATTCATATCACACATGACTGCCACATGCGCGCCGATATTCAAGCTCCTCCGGAAAGATCAGTCTCATAATTGGACCGAGGATTGCCAAAAAGCTTTCGATAGTATTAAAGAATATCTATCTGAACCTCCGATTCTGTCTCCGCCTGTGGAAGGGAGACCATTGATTATGTATCTGACTGTTCTTGAAGACTCGATGGGTTATGTCCTGGGTCAGCAGGACGAATCAGGAAAGAAAGAGTATGCCATCTACTACTTGAGTAAGAAGTTTACTGATTGTGAGTCTCGATATTCAATGCTTGAGAAGACATGTTGTGCTTTGACTTGGGCTGCTAAGCGCTTACGCCAATATATGTTGAATCATACGACTTGGTTGATATCCAAAATGGATCCAATCAAGTATATCTTTGAGATGCCTGCTTTAACTGGGAGGATTGCCCGTTGGAAGATCTTGTTATCTGAGTATGATATTGAGTATCGAGCCCAGAAGGCTATTAAAGGTAGTATCTTGGCTGACCATTTGGCACATCAGCCGATCGAGGATTATCAGTTAGTTCAGTATGACTTCCCAGATGAGGAGATTCTGTATTTGAAAATGAAAGATTGTGATGAGCCTACACTCGATGAAGGGCCAGAGCCTGGTTCCCGATGGAGCATGGTGTTTGATGGCGCTGTAAATCAATATGGAAATGGTATTGGGGCAATGATTATTACTCCTTAGGGCACACATTTTCCTTTAATAGCAAGGCTAAATTTCAAATGCACGAATAATATGGCTGAGTATGAAGCCTGTATTATGGGATTGGAAGAATGTGTTGATCTTAGGATCAAACATCTTGATGTTTACGGTGATTCAGGCCTCGTTGTTAATCAGATTAAGGGTGAATAGGAAACGAATCAGCCTGGCCTCATCCCATATAGAGATTATGCGAGGAGGATTTCAACATTCTTTACTGAGATTGACTTCCATCATATTCCTCGAGATGAGAATCGGATGGCAGATGCTCTTGCTACGCTTGCTTCAATGATTGTGGTAAGACTTTGGAATGAAGTTCCCAATATTACTGTGATGCGCTTGAATAGACCATCCCATGTATTTTCAGTTGAAGAAGTAAAAGATGACAAGCCGTGGTATCATGATATCAAGTGTTTCCTTCAGAATCAGATTTACCCACCTGGGGCATCTGTGAAAGATAGAAAGACTTTGAGGAGATTGTCAGGCAGTTTCTACCTCAATGACAATGTGCTTTATAAAAGGAATTTTGACATGGTTCTGCTCAGATGCGTGGATAAACACGAAGCAGACCTGTTGATGACTGAAGTCCATGAGGGTTCATTTGGTACTCATTCCAATGGACATGCCATGGCTAGGAAGATGTTGAGAGCAGGCTACTATTGGCTGACAATGGAGTCTGATTGCCAAAAATATGTGAAGAAATGCCACAAGTATCAGATTTACGCGGATAAGATTCATATTCCTCCGACACTTCTGAACGTGATTTCATCACCATGGCCTTTCTCTATGTGGGGAATTGACATGATTGGCATGATAGAGCCGAAAGCGTCTAATGGTCATAGATTTATTCTTGTAGCAATTGATTACTTCACCAAATAGGTTGAAGCGGCGTCATATGCGATGTGACCAGGCAAGTGGTTGTGAAGTTTATCAAGAATCAACTCATATGCCGTTATGGTGTGCCAGACAAGATCATTACTGATAATGGATCTAACTTGAACAACAAGATGATGAAAGAACTGTGTAGTGAGTTCAAGATTGCACATCACAATTCTTCTCCTTATAGACCCAAGATGAATGGGGCTGTTGAAGCTGCTAATAAGAACATCAAGAAAAATATCCAGAAGATGGTTGTTACGTACAAAGATTGGCATGAGATGCTGCCATTTGCTTTATATGGATATCGTACTTCTGTCCGTACTTGAACAGGGGCAACCCCTTTCTCTCTTCTTTATGGCATGGAGGTTGTGCTCCCAGTAGAGGTGGAGATCCCATCAATGAGAGTCTTGATGGAAGCCAAGTTGACTGATGCTGAATGGGTTTAGAGTCGTCATGACCAGCTGAATCTGATGGAAGAGAAGAGATTGACTGCCATGTGCCATGGTCAGTTATATCAGTAGAGGATGAAGAAAGCCTTTGATAAGAAGGCCAAGCCTCGTGTGTTCCGAGAAGGTGACCTTGTGCTCAAGAAAGTATTGTCTTTCGCGCCCGATTCCAGGGGCAAGTGGACTCCAAACTATGAAGGTCCATATGCTGTTAAGAGAGCCTTTTCAGGCGGTGCTTTGATACTCACAACTATGGATGGGGAGGATTTCACTCGTCCTATGAATTTCGATGCAGTCAAGAAATACTTCGCCTAAAATAAAAATAGAATAGCTCGCTATGTTGAAAACCCGAAAGGGCGACTTAGGCAAAAACGAGCGTCTTGGTGGATTGAAAACCCGAAAGGGCGATCCAGGCAAAAGTTAGAGACATAAAAAAAAATAATGCATATATATCCCGCTAGATTGAGTACCTCACCCTGGGGAAATCTAGGAAAAAATAGGGAACTTGGCAAGTAACTGCATCCTGACAAAGCTTTGCTTTACAATTGTCATCCGTCAGAGATCCTCGCTCAGTCATCATCAACCAAAGCTTCAAATACATCGGATTTAGAATCGGTGGAGAAATGGTCATTATGTTCAATGTAGCCCTTTTCCAATATATATCACCAATTTCAAATTTGAAAAGATCTATGGAGTCTTGCCATTTGCAGACTACCATTCCATCAAATAAATTTGAGCCTTTATCCAATTATTTGCATTCTTATTTGTTTCTATTTCAACAAATGTTTTGCATGTTTTAATTGAAAAATATCATTGTTTTACTCAAATATTTCATAATTTGTTTTTAAACAAAGTGAACATTCACGAAGATGAGGGGATACTATGGATATCTTCAGTGCTCCCCCAAGGATGGTAAGATTCTTAACAGGGTAAGACATTTGTTCATACTCCTGGCATGCTTGTGTCCTTTTCCTCCGGAGCCTTTTGTGGTTTTCTCCCAAGCAGAGTGATTGGTAGGATTTATCCATTCCTCTTTCCTACAGCAGAGTAGTGATCCTTCCTCCTCAGTAGATGTGATCTCATTATTTGAGACAGTGTTTGATGACCCATGGAAATTCCTGATTTGGTGGTTGTTCCTCACAGAGTTCCATGTTCCCCTCTGACAATTTCCCCAGTAGGTTGCTTCCATGGAGGATTTCATCTGTATGACGACTTCGCCCCAGTTGGAATGACTGATGCTCATTCCCCTGCAGAGATCTTTGTGGTCCTGGCTTTCTCTCTTGATATGTAGCACCGTATATTTGTGTACTTGTTCGTTGGACCTGTTTGTGTTAGAAATGTCTGTTTGTCAGCATTCATCATACATGAACCATGCATACTTAATAACATTCAAATATTCATGATGCATTATTTGTCATATATCTTTGATTGTCAACTCTTGTTTGAGGGTATTATGTCTCCACAAACAGATGTTGGTGTTTGATCTCTCCATATAGAGTCGGCCCCATAAGCAGAAAATATTTATCTTTCCTTCCATATTCCCCACTGAGTTATGTCCTCGTGGATGATGGTTGTTCCTGTTTCCTCCCAACATATATATTGGGATGGAATTCCCCTTTGAGTTATATCCTCATAGGGACAAGTTTTGTTTCAGCGTGCCTATCTAGTTTGATCCTAGACTGGCCCCTCTTGGCTGTTTCTTGCACTCCCCTGAGGTGCAAATGAATGATTGCTCAGTAACCGGTAATCATTCATCTCATCCCCGGCGGAGTCTGTGGTTTTCTACCTTCATACCGGTAGTTCTAAACCCTGTTTTCATCCCCTGGCAGAGGTAACTATTTCTGCTCACCCTAATTGGTGACGGTTACTTCTCCGTGGTTTTCTACCCAGTATCCGGTAGATGTAATCCCCTCCTTGACGGTTATCTTTATCCAATATCCGGTATTGATATTCCCTCACCTTTTGGATAATTGCTCTAAGCAAGCAAGTTATCCCCAGTGAGTCATCTCTCGCCTACCCTTTGTTGTTGGTGACGATTGTTTCTCCCCTGGATTGGTCATCATCATATACCTAGTTTTGGTATCCCGATGTCCAGTTCTTTGCCGGTCGATTTATCCTTTATTAACCCAGTAACCGGTTTTGGATAATCTTCCATGTGAGTATGTTATCTATGTTCTGACGGTAATAGATGATATATCTCATGCACTCTTTGGTCAAAGCCTTTTGTTCTTCCCCAGTCGAGTAAGATTCGTATCCCTTTTTCGGAATCGAATGTCCATCCTATAATCGAGTTCTCTTTTAGCCCTCTTTTGGATGATGAGTGTCTTGGGAATATTCCCCAATTCACGCTTTGGCTGGTCACCTATTATATGCCCAGTAACCGGTATCCCTGGTGTTCCTTCCTTCTGCTCCCTATTATGACTTTTTGTCCCTTGCGGAGTCAGGTTTTTCCTGAGCTGAAGTATACCTTTTTAGGGCTTCCTCAGATGATTTCGGATGTTTGATATATCTCACCCTTATACCGGTCTTAGATATTCATTCTTCCCGAGCATGTTGTTCTCTCACCCTTATACCGGTGTTCAGATCACATGTATCTTTGAGCTTATTACCCAGTAACCGGTAATACCTCATACCGTCATTTCCCCAGAAGAGTTTTGTTTGGGTTTTCCCCAGCAAGGTCCCTTAGTGGATTGTCCCCATTTGAGTCCGAATTTTTATCCGAAGTATCCGTTATGGATAATTTCTGCTGTATGGGCATATTCCCCAATACACGCGCCTTTGAGTCAGCTTGGGTCGTTCCATTGATTTATTCCCTTTGGAATTCTGCTCCCTAAGCTTTGAGTCGTGACCTGCTCACGCATTTTACTCCCTTTCTTATCCCCATAGGAGTCCTAGAGTCTCTGTTCCATGGAGTGAATTTTTCATGTGGATTGTCAGTTTCTCCTGATTTCTTTTCTTCTTTATGGACACATATTCCCACAAAGTATTACCTTTTTTTGCATACATACATTTGCATCGTGAGGTCTCTTAGGGGCCAAAATTCGTCTCTTTGTTATTACTTAAGCCCATTCTACCTCGTCGAGACGAAGATTTTAACCTTCACTTCTCCGGCTAGAATGACCTTAAATAGGGGCATCTGTAAGACCCCAATTTTGTCCCTAAGATCCCTCCTAGCATCATAACATTGCATCTACAAAGCCTCAAGGATCATGAGCATCTTGGTTCCCTTGGCCTTTGGGTGGGATCCCTTGTGAGTGGTTTGAGATCACCAAGCATACTTGAATTGTATATTATAGCTTTTCTCATTTTGTTTACTAACCAAAAGCACAAAAATATGTCACTAACATTTCTTGTTTGTAGCTTGAGCAATCACAAGGTCAAAAGCTTCTAGGAGATCATTGGTGCAAAGATATGGCCAAGAGAAGATGAAAGCAAGCATGGTAATGGTTCCCAAAGCGCTCATCCATCAAATATGCCTCCCTAGTGTCTCAATTCATCATTTTGATCAAAGCAAGTCAAAGGGTTTGAGTGTTGTTTCTCAAGGAAGCCCTAGTTCATCTGTGTACCAACTGTGCCTTGCTCATGAAGCAACCTCAACCCATGATCAAATACAATCAAGGGAAGTTCTTTAATTCATCATTTCATGCATATTTGAACTTATTTGAGTGTCCTCAATCATCAATTTGAAATTCTGGTGTAGTCAGTATTCAGATGTTCTACGTCAAGTCATGACATCTGATCTAACATTGTACCTATTACAGCAAGACAGTTATTACACTCTGTACTAATGTGCACCTTTTCACAGTGTCACGACCTCTCCTTCTATGTCATCCTAGAATGGAGGAACACCTAGTTATGTGCACCTTATCATTCACTTCTGTTGTTTTCCTACACAGATATCAGCAAGATGTCTCAATCCTGTTTTGGACATTATCTGTTACATTGTTCCAGTTTGTTGGTCATGTACTTGTATTTCCTAAATTAAAGGTTGTAACAAGTTAAACTAATCTTCACTTATTAAGAAGCTAACAAATAGATTATTTGCCAGGTTCATTAATTGTAGCTTAGTTGTTAGTTTCCTGGATTTTAGATCAGCTGGTGGATTCCTGAAGAATAGCCTGAGAAAAATCCTGAAACAGAAAACTAACCATCCAACAATTTAGCATATGCAGTCAGGAGTGAATGTCACGACATTCCGTTTGACACCCAAGTCCAGAACCATATGCTAAGTCTGCTTGGTTCCTGAAAACAGATTGTGCTAAATTTGCTGTACTGTAAACGACCAACCAGTCTCTGCATCAGTATCAGCTTACTGGAAGAACTGTCAAGACATCCAGTTTGACAGTTTCACAATGATCTTTTGGCCAGGTCTGTTGTGCTTTTGAACTCCAGACTTCACTACATACTGAACTGAAATCATCAGCTTATTAAACAGTATGTGCTGTTGTTGATGAATGTCAAAACATTCTGATTGACATTCCAACAGAAGGCTATGTATCAGGTCTGCTATTATCTTGATGAACAGACTGGAATACATGCTTAGTTATGGCAGACATGATTATATCATACAGAAGGAAAACAAACACAGGAAATTGTTAACCCAGTTCAGTCCAACATGACCTACATCTGGGGGCTACCAAGCCAGGAAGAAGATCCACTATTAGTAGTATCAATTCAGAGTTAAACTCACCCGTTTACAACTCATCACTTAATCCCTACCCAATGCAATCTATACCTAGGAACTCCTAGATAGAAACCTCCAGTTTCCATTCCTATCACTACAAATACAATGTAATGTTACCACACCTTGAACTTGCTTCACAGCTTCATTCAAGAACAAAATCACTCTTGCCTACAGGCTTCGAGTTACAAAATTCTCAGCTTTTACCACTGAGAAACATATGGTAACCTTCCCACAGATTGGGAGGTTTACCTCACACACACCCCTACATTTTCATTCTAGGAGGCTTACAAAAACTAGATTACAATCAGCTATTTATAACCTAATCACCCAACTGGATTTGGGCCTTCAGAAAATTGCAGCAGACTTGTTCTTTGCTGTTGCAACTTCAGCAGAAAAATTCTGCTACAAACAAGGTCTTCAAGTTCCTAAACTCTCTCCATATATATCTCCATGTTTAGAGCCTATATATATTCTGATTTAGTCTTCAAGACCTCCACATGGGAGTTAGGATATTCACCAGATATCCTTGCTGATCCCATGACATATACTGAATTAATTAATTCAGTTTCCTACACATGTGCGATGTCACAGACCTGATGTCGTGACATCGTACATGACATGTTGGTCCAGATGTTGAATTTCTTCAACCCAACATATTAAAACAACAGAGATGATTACATTATTTGTTTTCTAAAATTACTGCCAATCCTAAGGAATCAACAATCTCCCCCTTTGGCAAATTTTAGCTAAAACAAATACACAATACACTGGACAACACATCCCAATTTGGGAATGCTCTTCATCTCCGTCATTGGCTCCACCACCACAAACACCAAAGTTGGTGTACATGGGGAAGAAGAGGGACAAGACTCAGTTGTTCCAGAACCCTTCCCCTCAACCGGAGAGCTTCCTGAAGAGTATGTAATGCTGAGTACATAGACAATGTAACTCAGATCACAAGGCACAACTGTCTTCTTAACTCAGATCACAAGACACAAGTGGAAACCCCAGTTGGTGGATTTTGTGCCTGATGCCAACTTCTGTTTGCTGCCACATCCACAGTTGGCTTGCTTTTGGTACATCCTCAATCCCAGGACTATATTTCTCTCCCCCTTTTTAGCTAAACATTTGTAAAGGCACCCTTCACAAAACCAGATCCAGGCGCAGCTTGCCCAAACCTTAACATACCCCATGATTCTGAGAATGGAGTGTTTTTCGTGAGAGAGGAAGAGGGCTATTGCATCCTTTAAATAGTCCAGCCTGTGCCTAGGAATTTCCGGTAGAAATAAATGCTTGGTCAAGATGCATTTATTTTTGCTGAGAAACAGTTAGAGAATCACCAACAAAATCTCAGACTATCTTTGAATACCTTTTATAGCTCTTGACTGTTTCTTTTCCAAAACAGCCGTTCCAGTGCATGGAGACCATTCCATATATGCAGTCAGACACGTTGCACGCGATGTCTTAACATTCCTGCATTCAGCCAGTATTCAACAAGACCTCTGTCATACCTCCGGTAGATACTTGACACCTAGCACTGCTACAGCCAACTTTTCACACTTCAGTTGATGGTTACTCCCCCTGTACCACACAGCTGTTGCCATCAGGCTTATTCTGGTTTATCAGACTTAGCCACATCACCCTCATAATTCCTAATGACTTTAAGATTCAGAAGGAATTAACAGCAATGTCCAGGGCAATGTCATGACATCCGGTCAGACATTCTTCTGCTCACTCAGCCTTGACATACATCACAGCATCCTGATAACTACCTAGTCATCTGAGAACACATAGACCACAAGCTTGGTGATTGCTTGCAGCACAAAGGCACAACTCCCCCTGTCATGGACCACCTACTCTCTTGGAGGTCACACATATCCAACGTGGTTGGACCTTCACCTTCTTCCTGATTCAAAAAGAACTCAACCCACTTGATGAATGGAAAACATAAGACTCATCTTCATGTCTTCAAGAGCGCACCCTCTGATCAACCCTCTTGGTTGAACACATCCACACCCAGTGTCAATCTCTCTTCTAACCAGAACAGACGGCCACTTCACAAAATGTTCTAACATTCGTTAGGACATCCATCACACATAACAGGGAACACCATCTGATAGTCTTCAGATATCACTGAGTCACCAGCTTGATCAAGAAGAACCCAGACATAAGTTGGGACATATACCTTTTCATCCCATTACATGAGATAATCTTCCATAGATGACTCAGAACTCCTACCACAAGCTCCAAGGGATGAATAGAAAACACCTCCTTTAGTCTTCAACTTGCTACTTTTCTGCTCAAAAGTAATTTGTCTCAGACTTTCCTCAAGAATAACCAGCTGCCTTATGTTGATTATCTTGATTCTTCGAACTCACTTCTGAGATAGACCAACTGCCACTGGTTGATTACCTCCTTCATGAATTCTCATATGAAAAGATCAAATGCTGCTTTTTGACCTCCCCAAGTTTATCAGACTTCTACCAAAGATATTCTGACCTTCCAAGTGAGACTTGAACTCCAAGCTACATGTTGAACAAACTTAGTTTTTCTAAGACATGAACATGTACCATCCAGCCACTCCAAAGTACTGCTACGAGGACGACCTTTTTGAAGTATCCAATCTACAACCCTGTAGACCCTTCTATCTCAAGTTGATGTGCCACTTCACCAACTAAGAGTCTGATGTTGAGCCAAAAATGTCACAACATTGTGTTTTGACATCTAGCTGTTGAATTCAGCTCCTTCTTCTGCCACTTGAACGAGCTTCCTCCCTTCACAGAACTAGAGTTCAATGTTCTCATAGACTTGATTGTGGAACCAAGTTTGAGTAAACAACCTCCATCCTGCAGGTTTGCAGTTAAGTCATTCAAGCTCACACCTTGATGAATTCCTACTTCTTCTCCAAAGACATCAGACACTCTGATGTATGAGTCTTCAGAAGGACCAGTTAGAAACTAACCCTTCAGCTCTACCAGGGATTCCACATCCTGAGGCAAGGTTGTTTCCATGATGTCAAGACTGCTGCCACTTGTTCTTGACTCTACAGTGTGCATAAGCTAATGCACTTCCTTACCTAGATCAGAAATAACCTGATCCAAGTAACCACCATCAAGACTATGATGTCTTCTTCTTCTTGTACATACCAAGGCTGAACATGTTTCTTGCCAGGAAACCTTTTCAGAGATCATATGCTTTTGCTGCCACCAAAGAGATAGATCATACCCCAATGTACTATCCTTCCTGTGATTCTGCACAGGGTCTTGAAGAAGAGATGTTCCAACATCTTTAAGAACATCAATTATCTTGAGCTCCAAGGATAATCAATTAAATACTTGTACTTGACACAAGTAGCCATTGATCTTAAATCCTTTCCCAATTATCCTTTCAGATACTTCCACCATAAGAGTGCTTTGAGGATACTCTTCTAGTGTCAACATCTTCTGCTTGCAAGCACCTTAATAGTCTTGAGACTCTTTCCAGATTAGATTCACCCTTAGGAATGAGAGAGATGAATCCTTCCTTGAAAATGTGTCACACAACAGCCAACCAGAACCCATGTGACACAGGTCAACAGCCAACCAGACCCTAGGCTGACCAAACGTGAGGAGGTTAACCAAAACTCCCCCTCAAATTAACAATCATGGAAACTCCACACCAATACCCATGCATTGTACACAAATGTCTCAACATGACATCCACCATCCCTTACCAGTGGCAACTAACTCCTCCAATCACACCAATCAGACTTCAGCTGACCATAAGTACTAGTGAGACACACAACACCAGTCGATAGTAGATATGCATTGCCAGAGCATATTACCTCAACCAACCTCTGAATCTTCATATTCTCACTCCTAGTAAGAACTGCCACTTCTGAACGTGGTGTTTGAATATCAAGATTCATGGTTCCAACCCCCTTAAATGATATCACAATCAGGTTACCCCATTATTGACTGCTAACATCCAGGAGACTTGTCTTCCAACACACCATAGTACTTCAGGGAACAACTATCCAATCCTGATCAAACTGCAGGAAGATGCCTAACAGCAGGAGATTGCACAATGTCACATCTCAACCAGCTCAACTTCTAGGGATGACCTTCTTGAGCACACACACAGTTGACCCTGCTCTTGTCAACTTAGCACACACAGATGTCTCCTCTTCCAGGTCAGGAGTAGGTTCCAAACAGAATTATCCCTTTGTTTGAACCCTAAAAACATCTGCTCTTCAACCAGTAGCTGCATACTTGTTGAACACCATGTTCTAACATCACATAGAACATTGGTTCCACCTCCTTGGAACAACCCTTCCTTGGAGGTCTTCAAGGTCTTCATATACACTACTCAAGAGAGTAAGAGAATTAGTGATTAAGTGACTCTTACCATCCTGAAGTGAGAACGTCATGATGAGTGGACTTGAGGAGACTCAAGTATCTTTGACATCTTCAGTAGATTATGATGAGATCTTGAACACAGCAGCCTTTCATCCACATGAGGGAAAACTACATCAGAGTTTGAGTTTTGCCATGTATTATGCAGCGGAAATCATAATACAACTCAACCTATGAACACACACTTCACCAGATTGGCCTCCAAGACCATACCAGGTTTGAATGTGATTTAGTACTGGCACAGCTGTCTCACACACAGGCCAATTGCCAACCTCCAGAGACAGGTACACACCATTCCTGTCATGAACAGTCCATCCACCTACTTCAAGGGACCATTCAGGGAATTACAGAACCTTACACAGGTTCCAGCTTCAGTACTAACATAACTCCTTGCAAGATACCAGAAAGTATCACCCATGGATCTCATCCAGAAACAGAACAGGATGCCTGCTCTGATACCAATTGAAATTCTGGTGTAGTCAGTATTCAGATGTTCTACGTCAAGTCATGACATCTGATCTAACATTGTACCTATTACAGCAAGACAATTATTACACTCTGTACTAATGTGCACCTTTTCACAGTGTCACGACCTCTCCTTCTATGTCATCCTAGCATGGAGGAACACCTAGTTATGTGCACCTTATCATTCACTTCTGTTGTTTTCCTACACAGATATCAGCAAGATGTCTCAATCCTGTTTTGGACATTATCTGTTACATTGTTCCAGTTTGTTGTTCATGTACTTGTATTTCCTAAATTAAAGGTTGTAACAAGTTAAACTAATCTCCACTTATTAAGAAGCTAACAAATAGATTATTTGCCAGGTTCATTAATTGTAGCTTAGTTGTTAGTTTCCTGGATTTTAGATCAGCTGGTGGATTCCTGAAGAATAGCCTGAGAAAAATCCTGAAACAGAAAACTAACCATCCAACAATTTAGCATATGCAGTCAGGAGTGAATGTCACGACATTCCGTTTGACACCCAAGTCCAGAACCATATGCTAAGTCTGCTTGGTTCCTGAAAACAGATTGTGCTAAATTTGCTGTACTGTAAACGACCAACCAGTCTCTGCATCAGTATCAGCTTACTGGAAGAACTGTCAAGACATCCAGTTTGACAGTTTCACAATGATCTTTTGGCCAGGTCTGTTGTGCTTTTGAACTCCAGACTTCACTACATACTGAACTGAAATCATCAGCTTATTAAACAGTATGTGCTGTTGTTGATGAATGTCAAAACATTCTGATTGACATTCCAACAGAAGGCTATGTATCAGGTATGCTATTATCTTGATGAACAGACTGGAATACATGCTTAGTTATGGCAGACATGATTATATCATACAGAAGGAAAACAAACACAGGAAATTGTTAACCCAGTTCAGTCCAACATGACCTACATCTAGGGGCTACCAAGCCAGGAAGAAGATCCACTATTAGTAGTATCAATTCAGAGTTAAACTCACCCGTTTACAACTCATCACTTAATCCCTACCCAATGCAATCTATACCTAGGAACTCCTAGATAGAAACCTCCAGTTTCCATTCCTATCACTACAAATACAATGTAATGTTACCACACCTTGAACTTGCTTCACAACTTCATTCAAGAACAAAATCACTCTTGCCTACAGGCTTCGAGTTACAAAATTCTCAGCTTTTACCACTGAGAAACATATGGTAACCTTCCCACAGATTGGGAGGTTTACCTCACACACACCCCTACATTTTCATTCTAGGAGGCTTACAAAAACTAGATTACAATCAGCTATTTATAACCTAATCACCCAACTGGATTTGGGCCTTCAGAAAATTGCAGTAGACTTGTTCTTTGCTGTTGCAACTTCAGCAGAAAAATTCTGCTACAAACAAGGTCTTCAAGTTCCTAAACTCTCTCCATATATATCTCCATGTTTAGAGCCTATATATATTCTGATTTAGTCTTCAAGACCTCCACATGGGAGTTAGGATATTCACCAGATATCCTTGCTGATCCCATGACATATACTGAATTAATTAATTCAGTTTCCTACACATGTGCGATGTCACAGACCTGATGTCGTGACATCGTACATGACATGTTGGTCCAGATGTTGAATTTCTTCAACCCAACATATTAAAACAACAGAGATGATTACATTATTTGTTTTCTAAAATTACTGCCAATCCTAAGGAATCAACACAATTCATCAAGATATGAGTTGTGGACTTGGAAAGTTGATCAGTCAATTCATCTGACTATTTTGAAATGCACTGAGACCTAACTTTTTATGTGTTGGTCAAATGGAGATGATCCCAAAATAAACAATGTTCTTAAGGACAATACGAACAACTTTCATGTTCATAAAAAATTGATTTGAAGCTTGGAAGGTCATCTCCCACGACAAGACATTATAGGTCATTTTGACTAAAACCCTAATTTTGGGTCAACTTCCCAAGAACATAACTCATTCATTTTTTATGATTTTGAGGTGGGATCAAATGAATTGGAAATATTAAGATGCCTAATACAAGTGTTATGTTGGACAAAATTTCAAAATATCAAAGGAAATACATGTGATAATGCAAGACATTATAGGTCACTTTGGACCAAATGCATTGAAAGGCAAAAAAGTCCAACTTCAAGTGCCCATAACGTCTTCATAAAAAATCCAAATGATGCAAAATTTATATCCATTTTGATTTTATTTAGAAGATCTACAACTTTTATGTTGAAGGTTTTTCCATTTGAGACTTGTATCATCAAAACAAAAGGGCTTGAACATTGGCCAAATTTGGAAACTTCACTTTTGCATGTTTTGCACCTTACACTTTAAACTCAAAATTCACTAATTTCCCTACTCCAAATGAGTTTTGGTCCAACATAACATTTGTTCCTTATGACAAAACCTTTCAACCATTACCCACATGCCTATGTTTCAATTTTTCAAGAGGCGTTTTCGAAGAGGTGAAGTTTTAGGCTCAATTATGCATAACATGTTGAAATTCATTACACAAGCTTATGCATTGCCAATTACACGTCCATTTCAAGTTGTTTGGTCATCAGCATGCAAATGCAATTGAGTTTGGGCTTTCTACATGATCATGCAAGCCCATGCAAAGAATATCCACTTGCCATGCACACGAGTTTTCCACCTCCTTGCATCAGCTCCATCTATAAATAGAAGGCATTGCTCACTTCCAAACACAACCTGAAGGCGCCTGATATGTTGCACAATTGAATCCATAGCCATTACCAAAGGAACTAGTTCATTTCTCTCAAAAAATTCAGATCTGAAATTCAACTAAATCTGGTTGAACCTTTAGATCTAAAGTTCCTAGACCTTCATTATCCATTCCATAGAACTTCTATTTGGCAAGTGGAAGCAAGGAAGGTAGCTCAAAACTTCACAATCCAAAGGTGTGCTTCAACTGGGTTTTCTTCGAAACTCCGTATTCCTTGATCTATTTGCTTGGCTATTGTGTTGTCTGAAGTCCTCTCTATAGAGGCACCAATGTTGTATGCTCAATTTTTGAAATCCATGAAGTTCAGCATGAACACCATATTTTTCTCCTTCTGATTTCTCTTATTATGGGGATCTAGAAGAGAAACTAATGGTACAGGGGTGATGTACATCACCCCAGCTTTCCAATGATATGAGGATCGCTTCATTTGGTTAAGTTTTTATTTTCTGCAACTTTGGCCGGAAAACACAAGCTCACCGGAGAAGATGGTGGTGCTGGCCACCGTCTCCTTGCCAGATCAAATCTGGACCATTGGATTGAGTTTCCCAGATCTAATCACGGCCTTTCATTCTTATGACTTTCAATAATGCTGGATGTTTCTCATTGACTTGGACTCACCATGAGCGCGCGTTTCTAGACCCTAGGATTGGCCACATCAATTAATGAGATTCAATCCAACGCTCCCTGATTTTTGCTATTTTCTAATTTCTGATTTTATTTCTTTTATTCCATTTATTTTCAAAAATTCATAACTTCTTCGTTTTAATTCCAAAAAATATGGGACCAATTGCATTATTTCCCATTTTAATTCTAGTTTCTAAAAATGATTTTTAATATTTTTTATTTTGTGATTTGTTATTTTTTGTGAATTTTCTCTTTTCTGGTTATTTTTAATTCATTTTAAATAGTTTTTGATATTCAAAAAATACAAAAATATTTTCTCAACCTATTTGAATGATGATGGATCTAT
The DNA here is from genome assembly GCF_024323335.1 of Lathyrus oleraceus. NCBI lineage: Eukaryota > Viridiplantae > Streptophyta > Magnoliopsida > Fabales > Fabaceae > Lathyrus > Lathyrus oleraceus. The sequence goes on along the minus strand of NC_066581.1, from coordinate 118,973,388 downwards.
GAAAAATATTCTCATAAATTTGTTAATTGATTTGAGATTTATTTGAGATTTTAGTTCAATTAGGTTATTTTTATGCATTTTAAATTGATTAAAAATAGTTTCTGACTTTTAAAAATGCTGAAATTTTTTGTCACACTCTGTTTGACCTTGTTGAGCTTAGGATAAATCACTTGGACTTTTCAAAGTTGATTTGAAGTGATTTTGAAGTTTGACCTTTCTTTAATATTTTATTTCAAGTTTATTTTTTTAATATTAAAAATGCCAAAAATATTTTATTCATTTCTTGACTTCCAATCTTCATCTCACTTCTGTTTTTGAGTGTTTGACCATGATCCTCAATATCATTGGTCAACATATGTTGATTGGTACATTCTATTTCATTTAATGCACTTTAATCTTTCCATTTCCATTTCCATTGTTCATCTCCTTCTTCTTCTTTTTTCTTTTTGATCAATGAGTTAAAGGTTGATAAGTTAGCATAGATTAGGGAGACTTAATATTCCTTGATTCAAATCTAATTCATCTTGATCAATTGATCAAGTGAATGGCTTTGCATTAAGGATAGGTTATTTCCTAAATCATGCAAAAGGCTTAAACCAATACAAGATCATTTCTCTTCTCCTTTTTGACATGGCAAGTTGTTGGAACTTGGTTCACTAATCAAGACTTCTAACTTGTGTTGTTGCCTATATTATTATTGACCGACCTCAGATAGTTGTGACTTCTACATAAGTCCAATTACGATTGCTTAACATAGCGCTAAATTTGCCTTATGGCACACTAACTATTAACCACTAACCATTAACATTTACTTCTTGCACTTTAAATTTATGCAATTTATTATTCTTGTACATATTACTCATTTTCTTTTTTTCCTTTGGTCATTAGAGCACATGTTTATGTTAATGCAATTTTCCCTTTTGCTCACTTAAGCATATAATTGTGTATATATCATTTCTGCTTGTGTTTGTTTGTTTGTTGTGAACCAAATGCAAAGAATTGGACAAAATGGACTTAGACTTTAGGACCTTACCCAATCTATTGGAGTTTGAAGAGCAACTAGGCCTCATGCCTTTAGAGTGCTTAAATGTCAAAGAGCAACTAGGCCTCCTGCCTTTGGAATGCTTAAATCTTGGAGATGAACCTTGAAAGGGCCAATTTCTAAACTCCTTCTTGTCCATTCTTTGATTGTTAATAGAATCTTTTTGATGTGTGTGTTCTTGTGCTAGGGATTCCAACCTGAGCTTAATTGAGGAACCATTACCATGAGCCTCTAAGAGAGAGAGATCCAAGATACATTGAGGAACTTTCCAAGAGCTTCATTTGATTGTTGATTGCTTGAGTTTATGCTTATGTGATTGCTTATTCCAAAGGATATGAGCTACTAGGATCATCAATATGATCTCAAGAGAGGAACTCCATTTGTGGTTTTGTTTCTTAACCCTCACCTCTCGTATGCTTAGGACTTTAGCCATTCTTCTTCTTCCCTCCACTCTAACCCAAGCCAAAACTTTTGTGCAAACATTAACACCTCTTTTCAAACATTAGAAACCTAAGCCTTATGCTTTTGATTTTCAAACTCTCTTTTCATAATACTTATTTTGAATTGAACCTTTTAATCCACTTTGACCATATTTTGTAAATACTTTTCATTGGTAAATATAACTGTCGCATTACGCGAAAAACCGGCGGGAAAGGAAACAACAGAGCCGCCATCGTGCGTTATTTATCCCAAAAGAGGGAAAGGAAACGCTCGAAGTAAACCTGGAAAGAACATGGTCTCGTGACCAGAGAGAGATGGGATCGGGAGTCGGTTATGCGAAGGGAAGGTATTAGCACCCCTACGCATCCGTCGTACTCGACGGGATCCATGCACTAAAGGAAGGAAAATGGTTGCTAAACACTGCTCACACATAAACATACTGGCTGAAAGAGACACTGAAAACAAAAGAAACTAACTCGGCAGGATATCGCATCCTGGGCCTACATAGTCTGTCAGGCATAGACATCAGAGTCGACGTAGTTCGGACGGGGAAAACATGCTCGCTAGGATGTCGCATCCTATGCATACGTATCTTCTCGGACTAAAGAAGAATCAGAGCACTCGTAGCTCGGCTAACGCACGCCAAACAAAACAACACGGGAAATCAACTGCCAGTCGCTGGGCTTACGTCAAACTCCACACCAAAACAGGCAAACATGGAAACCGAATGCCAATCGCTGGACTTACATCAGACTCCGAACCAACCACACCCACACTGGAAACCAAATGCCAATCGCTGGACTTACATCGGACTCCAAGCACACAACAAGAGGATACGGAATGCCAATCGCTGGGCTTACATCCATCTCCTGACACACACAAAGACAAAACAAAAAGAGGGCGCCCGGAGAGATCAGCTCATCTCCTGCCTACGTACCTCATCTGGTATGAGGATCAGGGCGACGTAGTTCCCCTACGCAGGGACATAGGACTAGCCTAACCAGATACAAAGGGAGACACAACTAGGGAGACTACGACTCGAGCCTAGATGTTATCATGCAAATCGTCCCTAAGTTAAGGTTGCTATCTAACTTGCACAGGGAGCAAGCTATCCTAAACAGCACAACAGTC